>NC_056737.1:289625888-289838388 GCF_019279795.1 Protopterus annectens
GTATTTCATTGTTTTTTCCAGTTCACTTCAGGCAACAGTGATTTATCTCTCATGTTGTAGTTGCCTCTTTTTAACCTTACATTCTTGGACATTATTGGTTTATTGGTATATATATCACTAACTGAAATGTTTATGGTGATGAACATTTGAATTTTGCAATCAAGAAATTAGATATCGGATATTAATTGAGATTCAGTTTCTATTAGTGCTGTTTTATGTCAAACAAATGCACTGTTTAAGTTTACCTCGCCTTTCTTTTCTCTTTAGTATTATTGGTTTCTATCAACATTCCTTAATTTTGTGGTTCAGTGGAAATGTTGTCCCTTCACTGGAAAGTTTCCTGTACATTCTCATGATCAATGTTTATAATGTTGTAAATATAGTCTGGATACTAATTTCTTTCCAAAGATACCTTGCTGACATATTGGCTTTGAAGCGGTGAGGGAGGAGAGGAGGTAGGCAGTTAGGATGTGGTAAAAGATAAGTGTTAGGAGCTAGTTACTTTTAGAAATAACACTTGGAGAGGAAAGGGTTAAAATAACTGAGGAAATGAAGGAGGAAGTGATGTTACAAGGAAGGGGTTTGGCAAATTTAATTTGTTGAGCAAAGGCTAGAACCAGTCTTTTTGGCATGGGATATTGGTTATTCATGTTCTACGTCCAAGCAACCAAGAAAGTGAATCCTGGTAGTATGTAGCTGTGTGAGGTGAGGGCTCTCACTTATTTAGCACTGAGGTAACTTTTTTCCTCTCTACTGAGTCAGTATGATGATAAGGGGTGAAATGTACCTTATTTAGGGTGTGGCTAGGCTTCTTCTTCCTTTTTCCCTGACATGAGGAAGTTTATCAGACTAGAACAAGATGGTTCATAGTGGTATAGACTGTTTAGTGAGCTTGGACCATAGTGCTTGTTAAGTTAGCGCTTGTTATACTTTGTTCAGTCAATAGGGTGCATAAGCAGCATGGAGGAGTAGCTCAGCAGATGGGAGTACGGAGCGTGCCTTGCTGCCATAGTGATGGTTTGGGGTTAGAAGGATATGTGACTGTGTAAAAGAGAAGTAAGAGGATACATCTGGCATAACGGTTAACGTATTTATCAGAAAGATCCTAAATACAAAGTTTGATTCAAGCCTCTGGTTATTAACTAGCCTTCTAATAGTCTGCAGACTAATAGCCTAAAATTTGTCGTTGTCTACTAAAAAAAAAAAAAAAACATTTCGAGTAGCTGGTTGATATTGGTGCTGGGGCATAGGTGCTGCAGCAGGTATGGTGTTCCATGGGGGGTTTCAGTTCATAGTGCTCAAACTGTTCATTTATTGAAGGCTGCAGAGGAAGAAAAGATTGTTGAGAACACTCGAGTGAGACACCTGGTGTGGGGCTGTACCATGTAAGCTTGCCAGTTAAATAGATGCAGTGGCATGGGGAACAATATGAGTCACAACTGACTGAGAGGTACTCCTGGAAACCAGGTGCTTGGTGGAAGGCAAGGTATTGGAGCCTGGTGGTTAGAATGCTTGTAACAGGTTTCAGGGAGTGTCTCCCATGCCAGCATGTAGCAGTGTAGGTCTTCCTTCTGGTGGCCTGCACCATAGTGTTAAGAAGAAAAGGGTGGGGTAGTATGAGAGTACCACTTCTGTTGAAGTGGTTAGCTCACAGAAACTGCAGCAAGGCTGAGGAAGCAATCTGAGTGAGTGATGTTGCCTTAAATTCTTTTGGTCACCTACGTCTATCCCCAAGCCACTTTCTTCATTGTTTACCTCGCAGGCATTTCCAGAGTTCATTCTAAACCTTTTAAAGGTCTTAGATCTTTCATCCACAGTCACCTTTATCGACTGCACTGATGGAACTTACTCATTCATTTCTACCATGACATCACTTCCTGGATCATAAAATACTGAATTTACCCCCTTATCATAATCTCTTAAAAACTTTTTGAGTTTCCTTTTCTTTAACAGTTAATTTTCGGCAGCAATCCATTCCACAATAACTTGCATTTTAGATTCAAAATTACTAGACAAAGTTACATCCTTCAGGCAATTATAAGAAGGAAATATGAGCATTTAAGGGCAGTGGGTATCAAAGAACTTAATAGCAGTTTAGCTAAGCATGTTGTACAAAAGCATAGTTTGGAAAATGATTTCAGGTTTTCTGTAATAGATCAAGTTTTCAATTAGAAAATTAGATTTGATGCAGAAGATGAACTAGATTGGAAAGAATATTGTTGGCAGATAAAGTTGAATGCATGTAATTTTCCTGGGTTGAATGAGAGGGAAACTTACAAGGTGGTTTTAAAAAGGAAAGGTTCAAATCACTAATTGAATTTTATCATGTGATTGTGATGTATTGTGATGCAATGTATTAATTAAATTTGTTATTTTATATGAATTTGGTCTGAAGAAGTTCCATACTAGGAACAAAAGTGCTTACCAGGTGTATTTAATAAAGTGTGTGTTTTATACAGACCATTAGCACGTTTTTATTTTTCATTTTTAAATACGGTCGGTTTTTAAGAGTATTTGTAAGGTTTTTCGTTGATATATATATATATATATATATATATATATATATATATATATAGGTTTACCAACATAATGGTGAATGCTACATGGTTCAACACACTATACTGAATGATCAAAATGTTGAAATAAAATTAGTCTAAACCTCACAATGTCAAATTATCGAATTTGCCCATTTCTGCACTGTAGTGTAATCTCGAAGGTGATATATTTAAGTAGGGGAGATGGGGGCACAGCCCCCCCACATGGGGGGTGCAGGGGGGTGTAGCCCCCCTGCAAAATAGTAGAGTTGATCTCATTGCTTTTTCAATGTAATGATTGTAGTCATTTTGATAATTCAGTCTTTTGGGTTGGGGTGTTATTTTTCGACCAAATGACTATTAGACATTATGTCATTCAACATTATGATGGTAAATCTTATATATATATATATATATATATATATATATATATATATATATATATATATATATATATATATATATATATATATATATATATATATATATATATATAGATATATATATATATATATAGATATATATAGGTATATATAGATATATATATATAAAATTATATCCCATCACTAGTTACATACTACAGCATCTCAAACAGCAGCATGAGGGAGCATGTAGTGTAGTAAGCTATACAGGCGTTGTTTTTTTGGGGAAAAAGGAACAAATTCACATGCCAAGCACACATCATTAGTTTGACAGCAGATCAGTATTTTGAGGTTGGGGGGGTTGCATAAGTTGCAGAAGAGTCTATGGTTAGCTATGTTGGTTCAATAATGAGTATGATCTTGCCTATAGGGTTAGATGGTGTAGATATATATATATATATATATATATATATATATATATATATATATATATACACACACACACACACACACACACACACACACACACACACACACACACACACACATGTATATGTATTTCATCTATATATATAAAAAATGTAATATGAACAGTTAATATGATATAATACTACTAGGAATAAATGTTAATGAAAAAAATAGTAGACTGTAATATAGGACAGAGAGAATAGGGGGTAGGGAAGGTGTAGGACATGGGTAATCTCACAGATTAATTATTAATTTCAATTCTAGAAGAAAGTGACCTCATTGAAGGTGCATTGGGCTCATAATAGCACAAGCAGAGGAACTGTTTAGTGAGGCAGAGAGGCTAGTTAGAACAGCCACATCCAGTGGGACAGGCTGTCAGAGGAGAGGTCATATCAGGTGGAAGGAGGTAAATCAACCAATGATAGCAGCTGGAGTAAAATGGGCCAGAACAAAAGGGAGGTCAACAGAGGCAGTGAGTCTTGCAGTCCAGCCTTGGGAGCTACAGACGTCTACATGTAATGGTGGTGGGGTACAATCTGTGTTATTGGGAAGCATAGTAGGGGTAGAACAGATAGGTGAGTTGTTAAGCAGCATGGAGGAAAAGGATTGTGGTAGGTTGCATAACTAGCTGAATTTTGAAGGAGTCAGGTAGAGATAGCAGAGTCTGCTGGGGGTGAACTTGATTTAAAGTTAGTCAGTATGGAAGTTTGGCATCCTCAGAGCAGATGGAGCTGATGGAAAGCTATGTTCATGTCCAGGCCTTTTTGTCAGATGGGTCTGGGGTTTTCAACACTCTGCATATCAACCAGTTTGGCAAAGAAAGATTTGGAGTGGAGATTATAAGGATAAGTTTGAGTTGATAGACACAGATGGGGTGCAGAGAATAGTCAAAGCAGATATGCCAGGGACTAAGGATCTCTTAGTCTTAGTGGTCATGGGTAGGAGGAGGCAAGGGCTCGGACCTAAGGCAATTTGACCCTGAGTTTCAGGTACTATATGATGGTTATATTGGAAAAAGATGTTTCACAGGCTTTGCCATTGTTGG
Source organism: Protopterus annectens (assembly GCF_019279795.1). Classification (NCBI taxonomy): domain Eukaryota; kingdom Metazoa; phylum Chordata; order Ceratodontiformes; family Protopteridae; genus Protopterus; species Protopterus annectens. Next base: position 289,630,298 of record NC_056737.1, read on the forward strand.
TCTATTTCCTCACCATTTGTGAGGTGCAGCAGATGTGGCTAGAGAATCCATGGATCTTGTATGACCTACATTTCTGGAAGAGGAAAGCAGTGGATAAATTTCTACTATGGGAAGTTAATCATGCAGATATCTGGTTAGCAGCCATGTTGGACACTACAGGGTGTCAGGTGAGGTATGGAAGGGAAGTGGGTGAGAGGTTAGGTATGTGCTGGTCCTTTAACCGGGGTACATGTGCATGGACAATTTGCTGTTTTGCACACATTTGTTCCACTTGCGGGTTCATGCATGTAGCACAAAAATGCTGGCAGAAGGAAAGAGGGGCTGTGCAGTTGCCTCCAAATGTAGGTAGACAAGTATGTTTAGGTCAGCAGAATTTGCAAGGCCAAGGTAATATTCGAGGGCAAAAGGGTGCATGCCCCTTTCAGGGTATAGTAAGAAGGCCAGTATTCCCATTCTGTCATTAATGTAGTAGCATTGGAGTACTTGTTGAGAGATTTTCCCTGACCCTGACATAGCAAAGGAAGTCATACAGGTTTTTAAAGAAGGTTTTTCAATTAAATCTCTCTGTAGAATTCTGCAGTCTACTAAAGGGAGGAAGGAGAGTGTACAAGCATTATAAGATAAAGAAGCTCAGCACAGAGAGTACTAGCCCCTTTGCACAGCCACCTTGTAGCCTTTATAGTATGTCACCTTTGGACCTGGTGCCCAAGAAGGTGACTTTTGCTTGATTCACCATTTATCACAAAAGGCAACTCTGTTAATGATTACGCTGCTAGGGACGATGCCAAGAGGCAGTATGCTTTACTAAATGATGCCTTTAAGCCGGAGGAGCCATATAATTTAATTTTGTACTCGTGCTGTTACTGATGTCACCCAACCCACCTGGCAGTTAAAAACTTCATGCTTTAACCCCCCAGCACTTAATAAATATTTGCATCACTTTCCCATAAAAACATTGAATATATATATATATATTTTTCAGTCTATTTAACTCTTATTGGAGGCATGAATTTCCACAGTTGTGGACATATATGTCCTAAAAATATATAGTTTCTCTAAGTAATGTCTAGAATTTTGTCTTCAGTAGAGTACAGAAAGTTTCTTTACCTACTCCCTTGCTTCAAGCTTACTACTACATTTGAGGATCCCTGGCTAGTGAAGCTTGACTTTGAGGTGGCCATTTGGTTGTTGCCAGTAATGCCAGGTGACTGGCCACTTTTTGGGTAAGGTTGTTAATGGCAAGCTTTTCTTTAATAAAGCTGTACTGATGGGTGTGCTGTAGCATGCACCATGTTTGAGAAATTCAGTATGGTGTGGGAGTGGATCTATAGATCCAAAGGAAGTGATCTTCATCACAGTTGATCCACAGGTAGTCATTAATCTGGCAGAACTACTGGCCTCTGGTGAACACCCAGTCCAATAGAAATCCTTCTGCACTTCTCTGTACTAGGTGCCAAGAGCTGCATTTCTATTATTTCCTGGAATTCACGTTTTAAAGACATTTTCTTGAACCCTCACTTTGGAGACATAGCTTGTTCTAGTTACACAAAAAATAATACTGTACAGTTCTGTACCAGAAATAATATAATAACCAAAAACTTCAAAAACGAGCCATTTAATGAGTGCAGAGAAAATAACATTGCTAAATGGCCAGAGGAAGAATTGTAGAAACGTGTTAATCTTGTTAGTACATTGTCTCCTGTAGCATAGTTACTTATCACTTATGCATTTTATTAGATTTGGATACACTGTGAAGTACTGACATTTTAACTGATTTTTAGTATTTTGCAAACAGAATTTTCATGTATCACAGAGCAATTATTATTATTTTTTTCCCACAACACAATTACATTTTTCTAAGCATTGTGGCATCCGCCTCCTCTATAACTTACCATATCCTATCATAGGAAATCTGACAATCATGTGTGAGCTAGAAGTGCGGCATGAGTGGAGTTTCTGCTTCTTCTAGTACCTCATATGTGATATCATACTATTGTAATTATAAATAAGAGTATGAACGTGAGTGAGATTCCTTCCCTGAAAAAACGTATCTGTGCTCCACTACCCAATGCCAATAATGTAATCACATGAATGCAAACATCTTAAGTTCTCGTTAAAGTTGTTTTAACATTGTGCATATTCCCAAAATTGCAAACTACCTTTGCTGTGGTAACTATGCAGTCTTTTATTAGGCAGTCAGCATTGCCAATTAGATGTTTACCATTCGTTTTGTCCCAGTGCCAAACCATGACAGGTGAAAGTGTTCAAATATCTGATCTTACAAGAAAATCATCTTTAACAGTTGAATGCACATTGTATCTCTTTTGACCCCAATGAAATATAGTTTTAAGGTCAGGAGTCTCTGCCCTTCAGCTTACAGTGCTGAGTAACTATAATATAAATATGGTGACTAAACCATTAAGGTTATGAGTGTAATATGGCATGTGAGAGCACTAGACAAAATAAAAGAGAAGTACATTTACGTTTCTGTAAATGTTCTGCAAACACAGCAAACAACGCAAATAGAACAAACTAGCAGGACATCTTTAATGTATTAAAGAAATGTGTTTAACCCAGAGGGAAATAATATATTCCTATGTAGTGCAGCCTGCCATGAGATTTAATACAAAATGTGTAATTTTAAAAGATTTGACAAATCTTATTTGCAGTACATAGAAAGAGCGGCAGTCATTTCATAAAGTATTTCTAGCACAACCTGATTCGTCATTCATGTAGATGGAGGCCCTGTACAGTTACAGAACCAGCTTTCTTATTCTGCCGTTAGTGGCTGTCAGGCTGTATTGCTTTAGGATTCATTTAGTATTGACAGACTGTGAAATAGTGCATAATATCCTGTTATGAGTGTATGAGGATGGTTACTGATTTTACAAAATGCATTTCATGATACTGTTTCCCAGACGAAGCATCTGCAAGTGACAGCCAGTTTAATGACAGAACAGAAGAATTATTTATAAGTGAGCAACAGGGGATTTCTAGCATCATCTCCACTGTTGTATGACATTATTTAGATCTCTGTGTTTTGAAGGAATTTTCCTGCAGCTTTTCTGCTAAACCTGGTCAGTGCACACAGTTTATTATTCTTAAGCTAATAAAAATATAGGATCACTGTAACCTTTTACAGAAAGAGGATCTTGCAGGGAATAAAAGCTGATCATATCTTCATATGCTGGAAGAACACGTTTTAGGAAACTGTACTGGGAGGACCTTGCACACAATTTACAGATCTGTAAAGAATAAGGGAAATGTTTCAACAGACACAAGGCAAATTGATCTCTGAGAGTGCCTACAGATTGCACACTTAAATAAATTTATAATGGGATATCTTACAGCATGCGCCATGTAAATGTAGCACTCGGGTAGAACTAGTATACAAATACAAACATATTTACAGTAACTTCATAAAAAAAGAACTTCCCACGTTTCCACTGTAGGCCAAAGCTAATATTTCCTACATAAATGATGGGTCTATGGAATCTATTTGCTATCCCTTCAAAGCCTGCAAAGGACTGATTCCAAATGAAGGATAATCTGAGTTACTAAAAGTACATCCCTAAATCATGATAGCGGTACAAACCCATGGTATTCTGCTAGGCCTAGATACAGATGCAGGGATACCGTCTGTTCATTAAAATCACCTTGGATATTTGACAATAGAGTACATCATAAAATCACTCTTCTGCTGGATTTTAACAATAACATCTGTAGCACAACCATACACATGGAATACTTGTGATTTTCCCCAACATAGAAGTCAGTTGTGTCAGATGTGACTTAAGGTTTAAGCAAAGACTAGATGCGCTTTCACTGTTTTGTGTTAAGGCAGTATTTAACAATGCAGATTAGAAAAGGCATAGGCAGTGTTCTCATTAGCTACAGCACACATTTCAGTTAATATGTTCTGGAAAAACTAACAGACAAGAAAAGGACCATTTTATGTGGTTCAGCAGCTATGAACAATATAGGTAATGAACCTACAAACCTCATTAAAAATATGTATCTGCTCAATGAATACCAAATTACATGAGCTACAAGCTTGTCTTTTATTATTGTGTAACATGCTATTATATAATAGGAAAAAAATGACATTATAAAAACATTATACGAGTGACTACATTTTTTGAAAACAAACAAACCTGAAATTTGGTAAAATATTTGTTTAAAAAAACATTATTCTTTGCTTTCTTTCTACTCTGAATTGAATCGTCTAATTTTTTTTTTTGTTATGGAGTATAGCTTATACAGTGGTGATAAACTGTAGTCAGGTTTATGTGCCTTTACACAAATGATGCAGTTCAACTCTGCTGGCTGAATGATGTTCACCTTTGGGTAAGGCAGCAGGAAGCTAGTATTGTTGAATGTTATTTTGGAGAATTGTGGTTTGTTGAAACATGAACTATATACTGCAGTCATTCGATGACAGCTAAGTTGTGGCAGCATGCACCCCTTGGACTGGCACTGTGCCAGTTTGCTACAGCCTGAAATGTAACCTTGTAATATATCGGCATCATGTCAGCACAACCTGACCTCACAGCATATCATGTCCTCCAGCTCTTTACATACAAGCACTTTCATGGTGTTAGTTAGGAAGGGGTACAGCACTCAAACTGGGAGCAGGTATGTGGTTTACCAAGTCATTCATTAGCCAAAGTCTTCAGTGAGCAAGTGTATGAGAGCACACATGTGCAAAAGGGAAAGGAATTGTGGCCCCCACCCCCACACTGATATAGGACCTTGGTTCCCCTAGCCAAGGGAGATGTTAGGCTGAGGGAAAAACAGCCTCATAGTCAGGATGATTACAAGGACCCAAGTGATTCTCATGGCTGTCTGAATGATCACCACCCCACTCCCCTATGGCTATCTCACCAACTAGTATATCAAGGATGATCCTCACCACTAGAGAAAAAATGGGCTCTAATGCAATAATAGGAGGCTTTCTTGTTGGTAGGCAAGGAGGCAAAAATATAGAATAAAAGGAGAATATGCTATTGGCTGAACCAGTGCCACTAAATATTTAAATATATACAGACTGGATTCATTGGATTCAGTCCATGAAGTAATATTACGCAGAAGTGCTAGATCTTGGATAGCACAAAACAAATCTCCAAAAGATTTTTTCCTGTCAGTTACCATATCCCAAGCACACGGCTGAGCATCCCTGTCTTTTGTTACTAGATAAAGCAGAGCAGTTAGATGAAAAAATTGCAAGAAAAAGGAAGGAAGGAAACTGAGTAGGAAAGTGTGCATTCGGCTGGCTTTCTGTGCTAAGAAGATTTAGAAGATTCTTCCATTGCGTCTGAAATCAAGGTTGAAACCAGCAAGAGAACAATGTGAAAAAGAATGGCAATTCACCTTTTGAGTGAAAGGCAAGAAAGACAGGGACGAAAACCATAAAAGATAATAAAACTGGCAGGAATATCTGTTATTTATTTATCTTTGTTTACTGGGGAAGTCCAACTGGGATAAAACCCTTTTTCAGCGGAGGCCCATGGGAGAAAAGTCCCACATTTAACAATAGCTTTGACATATACATAAAATATAGTTACATAATACTAGACGGAATATAAAACATGGGTAGGAGTACATACACAAGAGGAAAAAAAATACAATAAAATAAATAAAATAATAATATCTAGGCTGAAGGAATTAGTATATACATTAAATTATCTGTATTTTGTTTGGCCATGTTTTGTATTATGGCTTCTGTTGTACATCTCACAATGTACTAATGCAAGAGCGTGTATGACAGCGCAGCAAAGTGAACTATAACATGGCAGCGGTAGCTCCCGGAATGAAGGGGTACCCTGAGTGGTATGACTAGATAAAATCACTTCAGCTAGAATATCTATCTTTATCTAATCTTTATCTAATAAAGATACCTTGTTGAAGTTTCCAGTAGTTTATTCAGTTAAGTAGATAGATGGATGAGTGTTCTTGCATGCAAGATCACAGTACAGTGGGGTAATTTTCCATTTCCCTTTCCTTGGTGTTGTGGGATCTTGGATTTGGCATGAACAAATAAACACATGCACACACACACATATATATATATATATATATATATATATATATATATATATATATACATACACACACATATATATATATATGTGTGTGTGTGTGTGTGTGTGTGTGTGCATGTATTTGTGTGTATAAACACATATAAACATCATTAATTACAAAGCAAACATTATGCACTGCATTCCTTGAATGCTATTTGTGGTGTCACACTTGGACAAGTGCAGGATGTATCATACGGGGGAAGAGTTGACTCCTGGTTATGGAATGCTGGGTAACAGTGATGACAGCTTTGTTTAATAAAGAAAGTTTCAGCTTTGGTATTGAATTTGACTTTGTGTGAGTGTTTGTAGGTTAAGGCTAATGTTATGCTTGTGTGTGCGCATGTCTGTGTGTATGTGTCTGCTCGTGTTAATATTTGTGGGTTAGGGTTACAATAAGGTCAAGGGAAGTGGATAGCTTTAGTTTTAAGCTGGCATGTGTGTGTATGTGTGTGTGTGTCTCAGATGTCTGTCAGTAAGTCTTCTTTAATGCTCCAGTTAGGGAAAAGGTATGTAGGGTTGGAATTACGAACAAGATTAGGATTAAGGTTAGCACATAGGAGTGTGAAATCAATGACTGTATGTGTTCTTCTTTTGTGTGTTTAAAATGGCTTTTAAAGACATAAGTGTACAGCTGCTGTAGTTTATACCCTGCCTGCACAGTGCTATGGTGCTCATGTTTTCATTAAAAAAATATATATTTTTTTTGCTTGCTAAAAATGTAGCAAATGTGGTTGCTACAGTTTATAACCTGTCTGCAATGAATGCTACGGCACTCAAGTTTTAGTTAAAAAAAAAAAAAAAAAGATTTTTTTGTTCTTCTAAACTGTAGCAAACAGCTTGGTGTAATGTAGCAAGCATTTGCTACAGTTAACACCACACACAAAGTGCTACAGCACTCATGTTTGACCACACATGCATTACCAGCTTTTAAAAGCTGATATTGCATTAAAGAAAGAGATCAGGATTGGTTGATCTTGCCCTCCTGACACTTTGTGCCCAAGACAGTTGTCCCTCTCCCCTGCTCCCTAATTACACTGCTGTCAATTAGTGTGAGAATAAAGGCAGCCCTGTCTGCAGGATTTTGACCTGATAGCAAACTGAGACAGTCGAAGGCACACATAAAGCAGTTGGGGTAGTATACTGTATGCAGAATCAAAGTGCATACAACAGTTCACTGTCTTATTGTGTAAATATTAACAAGACATATGGCACTCAATAGCTTCCTGAGAAAGAGAGAGATGTATTATATTTAGTAGTCTGCTGGGGAGGCCTAAAACAAAATTAAGAAAAGAGCCATAGTCAACACTAAGCCATATCATCCCAATGATCCTTTTGAGGAGAAGGTACATGTACAGGTCAATTTCTGTAGCCTCTGCATGTCACACTGAAAGTCCCTTCGGTCTCATGCAATGTTGCTTAAAATTTAAGTAGTCTAAGTTATTTCATGAGACTCTCAGTATATGTATATTTTATGCATCATGGCATATGTGTAGCATTGTTTTTCCACATCAGAATCCTCTGAATATAGAAAAACTTATGAAGCAATTAGAAAAGGAATATGCAGAAATGTCACGACTGCAAAGCAGAATGTAAGAAATAAGCCCACACAGTCCTCCCACCTGATACTTAGGAATTTCCCCTGCTGTCAAAGACAGACATCCCCATTTACTCTAAATACCATCATTGATGATGACTAAAAATGCTCTACTTTATGAACATGCTTAACCTCCTTATCAAAAAATAACTAAAAAAATACAGACGCATGATTGGATATGCTAGGAATTGAAGTATCAAAATAGCTTTCAAAGTGAAAATTAATAGGTTCGTTTACAATTAATTTAAATGATTCATTTGCTTTGCATTTATTTGATTATTCATATATGTTCAGTCATGTTTGTGTGTAAGCTAATACTGGAAATTAGATAGTATATTGTCAGACATAAAGACAGCTATTAAGCCCCCCCCACCCAAAAAAAACAGATAACAAAGGTCATGTATGTATTTGACTGAGATGAACTCAAACACAGTCCATATAATACAAAAGCTGTTATATCAGAAATATAACAGAATAGCAAGATATGAAGTTCTTTTAAGAAAACAGATTCTAGTAGTTTCCATGCCTGCTTTTCATATTTCCAGCAGTGTATCACTTCTCTGAGTATCTTTATGCTAAATATCAGATTTTGTATTGTCATCTTTTATATTTGCTCAGTTTGATACTCCTAAAACCTACAAATGGTGTATATACTTGAAGGCTGGAAGTGCAAAAATTACATTTCTGATTGCACAGATGCAGACTATGTTGTGAATAATGTGCAGAGAGCTATTTTCTGTTTGGGGGGCCCTCACACTCCCATGCAAGATGGTCTGTCTCTTGTACCCTTATTAAGCAAGCAATAATGCCCAACAGAGTGTGTGTTACACACCCGCCCAGGGCAGAGGGCCTCTACACCCCTAGCAGAGCATTATTTACACAGAAACACACACCCTGGAGGCAATTATTATGCTTACAGAATGGACTGTGTAAAGTTGCTGTGTTTTACTTTTTTATTAATACATTATTTTTATATATATTTTTCATGTAAAAGTGTTCCTCCACCTAATGTTTCAAACTTGCTGTAGTATACGTAAATGGTGTTGGAGGAAGTATTTTACATCCAAAATATAAGATTTTCAGATATTTACTTCATTTTTCCAGTCCATTACTCCTAAAATTTGTGGTTTGTTGCCAGTCATTGGATATTAAAGTCACTAAATAATGACCTACATTCGAGTTTCAGACTTATTTCCTTCAAGAAATGCATTCTAACACGCATCCTGTTATTCAAGCAACTTTCTGATTTTATAAGAGCAATATTTAAAATCTGTTCCTATTTTTGAGCCTTTGTTCCCCCTTTCTTTAGGCTTTGTCCAGATTTCTTGAGCTAAGAGATTGTGAAGTATGCAAACCTAACTGCCACTGCCTCTGTTCAATCAGTCTCTCTTTCTCTCTCTCACACACTCACACACACACACACACACACACACACACACACACACACACACACACACACACACAGACACACACACACACACACACACACACACACACACACACACACACACACACACACACACACACACACACACACACACACACACACACACACACACACACACACACACACACACACACACACACACACACACACACACACACACTAAGAAGCACACTGCTACTCACAACCTTAAGAGCACTTACATTCCAAGCTTGGAAAACTGGACTGATATGTAAATGTTTCTGACTTCAGAATTTTCTTTATGATGCCCAGAATACTCAGAAATTAGGATACTGTTCATGAGAAGTTTTCCTGGGTGCCCTGTTATCCTATTTCCTCATTTTAAATGAAAGTCCTCACACAAAGGCGATATTATATAAACAGCTTTATTCTAATTACTAAAGATGAGTTACGTCATACATAAAACTCATAAACACAGAACAGCCTTACAATATGCCCTGCAGAATCCCACTAGTTTGCTGCCTTGTACATTACACAGTTACTAACAGCTATATTAAAGTCCATACCTTTTAACACTGTTATACCACTTCTGATAATATCAGGCTTACCCCAACTGACACTGCTGCAGTACCAGACTTCTGTATGCCATTAATCTGAAGAACATGTTAAATGCCAGGTAGATTGCATCCACGACATTACTCTTTGATCTGTTCAGCCATGACCCAGTCATATTACTGTACTACCCTAAACAGGTAATCTCACCTTTTCTAGCACTCACTGGAGTCATGCTGACCAGAATCTGGCATGTAGTTCACCCTGAGAAACTCAAAAATCTGTAACTTCAGGAATGTGTTTACCACTCTCACCACTATGGAGCTGAGATTTTGTAGCTCCTTGAAGTCCCCCTACATGTACCACCAGTATGTTAGCTGTAATTCAGTTGTCTGAGTAAGCTGGTTATTAGGTCCCAGTAATACCAATGATACCTACAGAACTTTAGAAAATAGCCTGTCTAGTCTCTAGGATTCTGCACTTTCCCGATTTTGAGAGTCCTCATTTCATTTGTCACCTTCTCACACAAGAAGGTACTTTCCAATGCAGCCATCCTCTAGGCTACCGTGGTATCCTAGTATGTCCCAGGTAAACAGCAAGGGAAAGACTCATTGCACATATCTGTCTTAGGTCGAGCCTCCATGTAATTTACCTCCTCCTTCCTAACTTCTTACATGGTTATGATGCTTAACTTTGTCTTTCTATTCCACCAATGATTATTTTATGAATAAAAGACATAAAACTGAGATATGAAATAAATAAAAATTGTATTGATGTCCAGTGTATGCTTTGCACTGAAACTACAAGTACAACCTTCTCAAAGGCAAATGCATTCCAACAAAAATTCAGCTTTAAATATACTAAATGAAATTGCATGATTTTTAACCTGCTTCCTCCATTAAATGTTATTCCCCAGTCTTTACTTTGCATCTGCTTTATCCTTCTGTTGCATCTTTCCACGTTCTGTTCCTGGCCTCCACAAGCATATCAGTTGTCATATATCCTTCACCCCTCCCCCATCCACATTTCTCCAGACCCAGGTGATCTCATTCTCCTCCCTAATCAGATATATTGGCCTTAGAGTTTAATTTCCTCCAGCTCTTCCTCGTTCTCCCATTCTGTTATTTGGACCCCAGTGTCCATGCCAGTAACCCTAAAATATCAAAGTGCAGGCACTTTCTGAGATGTCTCTTCCTACTGGATCACTGAATCATCTAGTAATACTGTTGTGGTCCTTAGTGGATCTTCTACTTGCATCCTTACATGATCAGACCATAATGAAGAAGCTTTTTCTTCTAAAAGATTCTCTTCTAATAGAGAATAACCTTCTTTATGAGACTTCACCGCCACATCAGAAACACATTTGAATGACGTTGAACCTATCTTCTCCTGATGGCAACTTACATTTAACCTACAGCATGTTTTAATTTTTGTTAAGCAGAAAATAATTCCATATTTGTTTACAAGAGCTTTGAACTGGTTAACTGACACAGCAAGAGTCACACAGTATGCAGGAAGGGAGTTGCGGGAATCGAACTCAGATGAATAATACATAGCTCAGCTGCAACTCAGTGCTTTCCTCACCAAGTCATGCTGAAAGCTGTCTTTAACTAGTGCCATTGTTAGCATTGCTGTTGTCCTCCTTACTCTTTGCATCAGTAGCAAATCTTGAATATTATTTGCCACTGTATTCAGAGTTCCATGCACCAAGCTGAAGTATACTCCCTGGGTAATACCAGCTGTCTGTGGTATAGTCTTGGTTCTAATACTGAAAAATAACAATGACTTTCTTATCCAGTGGTTTATCCCAGAGTCTAAAAAATCATATGAAATCCTATCTTTAGGCTACACATTCGTTTCTATAAAAATACTTAATAAAGTATGCATTTTTTGCTTGTATCTTTTTATCGGGTCTATATTAGATGATCGAACTTTCAAAACTTTGACTGTCATATGGTCGACACCATATGATCGAATTTTTGAAAGTTCAAACATTTTAATGAAGCTCTCCTTGTAGCGCGGAATGGGAAGATTTCCCTTTTCTGCATTGTAGTGTGATCTCGGAGTTGGTATATTTAAAGAGCAGGGGGTGTGGTGGGTGCAGCCCCCTACATGGGGGATGCAGGGGGTCTTTGCCTCCTACTTAAAATGTTCAGGTAGGTTATTTGTGTAGTTTATTTTTTTTATTAGATTCTCGAACTTTTAAAACTTCTATCATATGGTGTCGACCATTTAACAGTCGAAGTTTTGAAAGTTCAATTATCTAATATAGACCTGTTTTATCAGCATAAAGCAGTATGATCTCCCCCCTTGCAGATAGCTTTTGCATTATTTTGTTAAAATACACATGTATATGCCCCATCTCTGTTCTCCCTTGCATTATTTGCCAACAAACACCACTATGCACCCATTACTACTACCTGTTGTATTACTTTGTGAGCATATAATATTGTGGCCCTGATCTGTGGTGTATTCTGCATACGTTTACCAGTATACAAAAGTGAAGACCCAGTCTATGGCTTTACGCACCATCCTGTCAATATACTGCAATGTTTGTGATCCCCTGTATTATTTCCTTACCATGCAACAAAGTTTGCCCCACCAGTGCCCGCTGTGTCACATGTTCAGAATACAAAGATATGTATACAGTTTTCCAGTGTCACGGTCTCCATTTCATCTGCAAATAATAGTATGTGTCTCTTTGTTGATGTTGCATTAGGATCTGCATAACTTCCTCAAATCAGTTATGTTTGCACTATTTTTCATAAAATGGCTGTATGATGCCATAGTGGTGAAAAGTGTTCCCATTGCTATCCCGTCCTTATGGTATTTAAGCACAAAACTCTGCCATGAAGACATTTTTCTTTTTTTAATAATTGCATAATTTTCTCTTTTATTGGGACTTGAAAGTAACATTTACTTAGGAACCAGGGAACTGGGATGGGGACAATGAGTTACAGTTTAAATAACCAAACCTCTGTCCCTATGGGACTGCAGGATTTGAACACTGGGAATTTATGTTGACAAAGTATTTTTGTAAAACCTCTCTCATCAGTGACAAAAATATTTATTTGTTTAAGTTATATCAGATACTCAGTAATGTAAATTATATATCTGCCTTAACTGTTTACCAGCTTCTTACCTGAAACTATTGATTATGGACTAAACGAGACATGATGCATACCAGTGAACTGAGAGACAGTCTGCTTAAATACAGGACAGATGGCATCTTCACTTTGCAGATTAGATATTTATGCTCAGCAGTCATCAAAGCTTGCCCACATATTGAATAATTTAAGAAAACATGGGCAATGAAGGTTCATGATGATTGATCTAAAGATAGATTAACAGTTCACCGCCAGGCTGGCGCTCAATTCAGTTTGTTACTGCAGGAAAGCATTCTGCTTGTCAGAAAGCATAGCAGCGATAAATCACTTGGATTTACTTTCCCTTTGACTTTATAAATCTTGAAATATAAACAACAGACTGTCATTGATGAGTGCCAGCAGAGAACTAAAGCTAAAAGACTTTAATTCCCCATTATTCTAAACAAGACAAAGGACAAAATGCATAATAAAAGACAGAGAAAATCAAAGAAGCTTCAGTACGATACTTAGAATAAACCTCCAACGCATCTGGTATTTGGCAATTTGGGGCAGATAGCCTACTTGGCCTAGCATTTTAAGTTTTTCCAGTTAAAAGAAAGACTGGAAAATATTCATTGTCACAGATTTCAGTTTTGTTAACTACTCTTCGGTTAATTTAACAAACACTCTTCTTTACATAATGCATATTTATGTGTCTTTGTTTTTGTAAGGTTTCCATGTATTAGAACCATATACATGTTTTTGCTCTATGCACTAAGGCAAGCCAGATCCAGAAGATTAACACAAAAATGAATGCAAGCAGTCTAGCTATTGACTTACTTTTGCTGATGTTCTTCGCTGATGCAATGAAAAAAATATGAGAACTACAGCCCGTGAAATGAACTAAGTGTCATACTGAAGAACATTACCGTCCAGAAGCTGTAGGAAACTAATGCATGCATTTGTAAAAAGACAGAAATTGCTATTGATTTCAGCTTTATAAAATATTTGGTATGTACAAGAATTGGAGACCACAAATCAGAACGTAAGGTATGGGGAGTATAGCCTAAAATGACAATAATGAGTTGTAAACAAGACAGGCCTGGGTTTGATTCTCGTTTTGTTCCAATAATCGCTGTGTGACTAAATAAGCCAGTCAATATTTCCAAATATTACATCTTATACAATGAAGAGGCAGTTTTTTTTTAACTGCACTCACCCAAATTAGCAATTTGAAACAAAAACAAAAGATTACTTTATTTCTCAGCCTGAAAGCTTTATTTATTTATTGATTGATTGACATTTGTTTATGGGGAAAGTCCGACTGGATAATTTTATCTGTTTTCAATGGAGGCCCAGAAAAAAATATCTACAAATAAAATTACAGAAAATGCATATACTTAGGTGAAAATTGATATCATATTTCAATATACTGTAAATACATAGATTAATACAACTAGTAATACACATATGAAATGTAGAACAATACACATACACCATCAATAAAACAAGATCAATACAATATCATGTAGCACTGAAATTTGCTAACACGTTGTAACTGCAAGAGTTTATTATTCATTCATATAGCAAATATCAAAGTGAGACATTCAAACAGTGGATAGGTAGGAGGACAGAAGGGAGGGAAAGAGTGAAAAATAAATATTTGTTTGAGGTAATAAGTGGAGTAGATATGGGAGGCAGGAGAAATAATGAGTAAAAACAAGATTAAGGCTAATTTAAGTAGTGTAACCGGTCAGAATTCTGTTTGCTTACATTGAAATAACTGTGTGGTGATCTCAGTAGAAGTGACATGCTCATACAGCAAAGACTTAAATGTTTAAGCAGGAATGTTGCAAGATGCCTTGAGTACATTTGACTGTCAAGCAAAAGTTGTATCCAAGCAAATGTTCATTAATGTCAAGTGAAAATGTAATGCACCAACAACTGACTGAGGAAAACTAAACCTGACAAAGATATGTTAACAAGAGAAAGTATTTGAAATCATTTATTGTTTTACATAAAATACATGCACATAAGTGTTAAGATGGAGACAAGGCCATCAGAATAAACCAATTACCGTTTATAGATTAAATATTTACTTTTGTGCAACCAAAGCAGGAGATATAATTAATATTTTGGAACAGCTGGAATGGATGTAAGTCCTGTCATCATTGCTCAGATTTTAGGATGAATCCATGCTGCTATCCCACATTAAAACTGATTCTCACAATTAAACAATTTCTGTCTGAAAGGCACTGATGATGACTAGAACACATATTTTCTCTTACAGTTTTCAAATAGCAGTCAGAATGGTGCAACAGGGAGTATAAAAGGCTGTGAGTTCTATTCCCACAACAGATAGATTAGCTGCTGACACTGCAGGGCAGTACAGGGCATCATAAGGGGGTAGCTGCACTCCTGAGTGTGCCATCCTTTGGATGAAACATTAAACTGAGGTCCTATCTGCTTCAGTTGGTGGTAGCGCAGGTGGATGTAAAAGATCCCACCACATCTATCGAAAAGAGTATGGGAAGTTTCCAAATGGGTAACTGATTAAAATGATGGCCTCACTAGACTGAGTTCTAAAATGCAGTATATATATATATATTTACATATATATATAAGCTTGGGGTTGTGAAGAACTTGCCTCCCACATTGGGGGTTGCATGGGGGGCTTGCACCCCCTTGCAAAAGAGAGAAGTGATTTTTGAGATTCACTCCTCTCCTGTGTTTTTTGTGTTTGTTTTTTGGCATGTCAGGTCTTGACATTTTGAGTGCAGACATTTCAATAGGGAGCCTTCCTAATGTCCTGGCCAAATTTTCCCTAGTAGTAGAAATACCCCAATGGGTCTCCCTTGAGAAGAGGCTACTAGCATAGTGGAACCAATGTGGTCACCAAAGAATAAATAAAAAAAAAATACATAATAATTATCTCCTTAGTGTGCTGACTAAGCAATAAGGGGGCACTATGTTCCTCCATAACCAAGTATCCTGATCTGATGTCTCTTATTATTCTAGGTGTTCCCAGACAGATTCCACTTTTTATTTATAAACATGATTTTAAGAAGTGATAAAATGTTTCTTTTCCTAAAGTTCACATGCATAATTCATGAACAGCAAGCACTGCCAGTCTAATTATCTGATCATGCTCATTTGATACTTTCTTTATATAGCAGCCACTTAGCCTTATCTAGGCCAGGTGAATTTAATGCATGCAGTTTTAAGACTTCCACCATTCACAACTAGTTAATAGAAATACCAGAGACTGTTAGCAACAGGAAGTGGGTGGCCACGGTGGTGCAGCAGTTGACGTTGCCGCCTCACAGCAAGAGGTTCTCTGGTTCGATCCTTGGCTGGGGTGCCTTCTGTGCACAGTCTGCATGTCCTCCCTGTGGTCACATGGGTCTCCCCAGGTGCTCCGGTTTCCTCCCAAAGACATGCTGTTGGTGGATTGGACACTCTAAATTGGCCCTAGGTGTGAATGTGTGTGTGCGTGTACCTTCTGCGGAAGGTTGGGCGCTGGGCTGGCAACTCAACACTGTAAAACTCCACTGCCAATCATGAGCAGACAGGTGATCTGCTGTGGCAACCCCTAACCAGGAAAAGAAGTTAGCAACAGGAAGTGATGATAGACTTCAGTAGAACTGGAAAAAATTAGTTTTAAGAGGAAGCATTTTAACTTAATGCACAGCTGGAGATACAAAGTAAAAGTGAGTAATGAATTCCTGTCCAGACTGGCTACAGACACTGCAAAGAGTGGAAATTTAATGCGGATATAAGGATTTAACAAATAAAAATACATTTCAAAACGATGTGTGGATTTTGCATTGGTAGCCTTTAAAAGAAATACTGGAAAGTAGTCTCAAAAAAGCTGCCATGTACTCAGAAAACGTTTGCCAACGACATGAGTGGTGAAGTAAAACTACCTGTTAATTCAACAAACAATATTTTAGCACTTTGTAGACTACTGCCCTTATCTAACATTATGCACCTAATGAATTCGATACAACTAGCCTCTTTCAAAAGCAGTTTTTACAAAATCCAAAATTAGTTTTTGTTTCTGTAGCTCAATAAAATAATTTATTAATTTCCTGAAGAAGTACTGCGGTGGTGGTGCTGCAGTAGCATTGTCACCTCACAGTAAGATGTTGTTCTGTTTGATTCTCAGCTAGAGTGTCTTCTGTGTGGAGACATGCATGAATGGGCATACCTTTGCTGAAGGTTGTGCGTCAGGGCTGGCAACTCGGCACATAAAAATCCACTGCCAATCATTAGCGGACTGGAGTTCCACTGTGGTGACCCCTAACCAGGAAAAACCGAAAGACACAACAACATTAATTTCCTGAAGAAATGATAGACAGAGGAATCATATGTACTGCATATAAGTGAATGCATGTTCAGATCGGGTTATTTCTTGCTTTTCACTTTACCAACCCTTCAAAATGCTTTTTTGTCATTTTCAAAAACTTTACTCTGATTCTCTGAAAAGGATATATTTATTAAGCCCATTTCAGAAGAAAACAGTGGAAGTCTAGGGATGACAGAAAAGTAGCTTGAGGGAATTAACAGAGTTGCTGTACCCATGATTTACTTCAGTGTCTCTTTCCCTCCATTTTGTTTTTTTACCATTTGCAACAGAGTGCACAATGGTACAGTGGTGCCTTGTGTGCAACTATAGGTGGTAAAAACTGTGAGATGGAGTGGATTCCTATCTCAGCTGACTCAAAGTTAATAATAGCATTGAACATCTTAGCAAAAGAGACCTTCTAACAACCTATATGGGGCACATTGGGTCTATATCACATAGTCGAAGTTACGTAACTTCGAACACCTAATGGTCTAACCATGATGTTCAAAGTTACAAAAAAAAAAAAAAATACAATGGACAACAAAATAAATTGTTGTAAGCAGGGGGCAAGCCCCCCTTCACCCCCACGTGGGGGGCTGCACCTCCCACACCCCCGCTACTTAAATATACCAACTCCGAGATCACATCACATTGAACTGAATGGAAACCTCTGCCTATGGAGATTTCCATTCACACGCTCGAACTTTTACAAATTTGAACATATGGTCTCAACCATATGTGGTTCGAACTTATAAAAGTTTGATGACGTGATAGGAACCTGGGAACATTAAGCATACACCAGACAGCAGCAGCAAAATCATTTTGGTGTATGCAATGTTGCATAATATGGACATAGAACCACACCTGTTCTTCAAGATAATGCTATAACATGTAGAGGAGTATTTATGATTCTCCAGTACTACAAAGACGAGAACAACCACTATATGGTCCTTTTATAGCCAAAACATGTTCCATAGGGTCCTGGAAGATGTAGATCCAAACATGTTGTCATGAAGGACCTGACTGACTTACAGTAAGATATACCTATAGGAATGGTTTCTACTCCATGAGCTGCCAAGTAGTGTTTAATTCCCAGGATGTGATATATATTGTGTCCAAGCACCACCTTGGCAGCTCTCATAATTCACAATTTGAAAGAAAATGGAAAGATTTCTATGGCACATATCTGATCTATACCACTGTTTGCTGCAGAGGAAATCCACACAAGTCATCCAGTCAGTAGGCATGGATTGTACATACATTGTCATCAAGGACCGAGTTAACATACACTGAACTATACCAATAGGAATGGTTTTCAATCCATGAGCTGCCAGGTGGTATTTAATTCCCAAGGCATGATATATATTCTGCCCATGTTTCACCCTGGCAGCTATCATGATTCATACATATGGCACACATCTGACCTATGCCACTGGTTGGTGCAGGGGAATTCACACACGTCATCTAGTCATTAGGTGTGGGATACACAGACAGGGCATTATATACACTTACCCATGGAAGCAAGGAACAGACCATATGTAATGATGTGACTATGGTGTGTTGAGGGCAATGCCAGACATGCTTTGGAGATGGAGAAGATAACCTTCTTCTGCAAACCCCAGACCATGGCAGTGATGGTGCACATCACAGTCCATACAGAACATGTATTGTCATAGAGTGCATGTTTGGACACCTTAAGGGATGTTTCTACCATTCTGACACATGAAGCAGTGTGCTGAAATATGCACCAGACACCAGTAACAAATCATTCTGGTGTGTTACATGTTGCACAATATGGACACAGAAACAGATAAAACAGTGAGGAAACATCCCAGTGTCGCACATCAAAGTGGTACGGCCAGCCATGGAACAGCAAGTTGTACAGTCTTAGGAAAATGGGGAAGCAACAGTACCAGGAACGAGGTTGAGGTGAGCACAATACATTGAGATAATGATGAAGAAGCAGCATCTGGTCCACAGCTGTGGGCTATGACAAAGACAACACAGAATAAATAATGCATTCATAATCACATCCAGGTTATGCGATGCACTGCACGGGCTGGCCATGCTGTGCATTATACATAAACTATCTACTCATTTTAGGGGAAGGGCAGGGCACAGTCATCATCATTAGTACAAGTGGATGAAAGGGTACAATGATGGCTGACAATAACACAATAATATGAGGAAGGGTCATAAGAGAGTAGTTTAATAACCACTTGCCCATCTAGTAGGTTTTGCAGTGTCAAGAATAACATCCTGCAGGGGTAATATTAAACTGCTATGCTATGACTGTTGACAATGTCTACTGTGGTGGCCTGCAGTCTTGGGACTCAATTCCATCTGTGGCAGGGAAACTATGTAACTACAGGATCAGGTGGGTGCACCCAGAGGGAGTCCCCCATATTGGAAGCTTAAAAATCTGCATTGGCTATGACCAGACATGGTGCTCCATTTGCCTGCAGGTAACAAGAAAATGTGGGATTATGGAACATTCAAAAGAAGCCTGGCAAGAGGTTCCAGGTGATGAGCACAAGGGCCAATGCCACTCACAACCATGAGAATACTGATGGACAGCTAAGGCAAGTGCATGGCCATACCCGATAGTAAAGCTGTCACAGAAGCAGTCTGTGTAGTCTGAATAGGGATGACATATGTCCTGCCATCACACATCTGGTATGTGCATGTCAGAAGCAGTGCAGATGTCAGGTGGTGTATAGTTTCATGGGGAGCTTGGGTGGGGCTCACAGTGACTGGAGGGCTGACATTAACTTATAATGCTGAGCAACCAGCCTATACCTCCACGGGGCCTGTGATGTCAGTAATGTGGGTGAGCCCCCCATACTAGTGTTAAAGGTATTCCACTGTATCACTGATCTTGCCATGTACACATTGCTATCATAACTGGCCACAGGAGACAAGCGGACATTAAATAGGTGCTATTGTAATCTACTGGTCCTTCCAATAGCAGAATCTGTGAAAGCATGAACACATGATACATTTGGCAATACTCATATATATGACGAAAGACCTCCATGACATACATAGATGTAGACAAAAGCACATGTGTATAACATATGTATGGCAAACTTCTCAAAGAAGTCCACAAGATTTAGTAGGCATGACTTTCCCTTGACAAAGGCAAAATGGGTTAGTTCTAGTGTCGGAAGGTTGGCTATGTCATTGTTGATCATTTTCAAGATAATCCATTCCAGGGCTTTTCATATTAGACTAGTCAGACTAATAGATCTGCACTTTCTGGGATCAGTGATGGTCCACCCTTGTGAAGTGGGATAACCACTTCAGTCCTCCCATTCTTATGGTACAAAGCCTGTTTTAAAGCTATAGCTGAAAGTGACTCAAGCGGTCCTGTTACGTCATGTTTCAAGCTATTTAGGAGGCATCTTGGGATATTGTTGGTGCCCATTGAGGCTGTGTTTTTGGGCTTAGTGAGCAACACCAGGACCTGTTAATAGTTGGGGGGTTATGCTAGTAGGTATTTCATGGGAGGAGGCAGAGGGGAGTGGTTGGGTGAAGGTTGAGCTTAATTTGTCAGCCAGCAAATTTGCTATGTAACTCTGTACTGATGTGTGCTGCCTTTGGGGTTCTGGACATAGCTGATGTAGAAGGCCTTTTGATTGTCTTTACCCTGTGAGGCTATCTGAACCTCATAGTTGGCCTTGTTGGACTTAATTAGTCCTCGTAGTTTCCTGTTTAGTTTAATTAGAATGCTCCTATCATTATGGGAGTGGCTCTTCCTGATTTTAGTGATGACTTTTTTTCCTTTTGTTATATACCTTATTAAGGTTAGGCTACCACCACTGTGTTTTGTTTTTTAGAGTTTGTTTTGGGATTACCTCTAGTAGGTACAGAAGCCTCTATACAACCATTTACATGGTTGTACAGGGTCTCTGTAAGCAATTCCACATAGGTTGCTATGAACTCGGGGTTGGGAGGGGCATTGAATTTTGACAAACTATCATTTAATAGGATGTAGTTTGCTTTGGAAGAGTTCCTAAGTAGAGTTACCAACTTGACTTTTATTTTAATAGAGACAGCTTTGTGGTCCTACCTCACCAGTGAGGATGTGACACGGGGGGGGTGCAGCACTCTCTCATATTGGTGAGTACCAGGTCCAATATGTTTAAACCTCTAGTGGGTGTCTGCACTGTCTGGTCAAGGGTACTGGTGTCAATAAAGTCCAGGAATTGTTGTGCCTGCAAGTTGTTGTGTCTTTCGGCTTTTCCCGGTTAGGGGTCGCCACAGCAGAACTCCGGTCCGCTAATGATTGGCAGTAGATTTTTACATGCCGAGTTGCTGGCCCTGATGCACAACCTTCAACAAAGGTATGCCCATTCATGCATGTCTACACACAGAAGACGCTCTAGCTGAGAATCGACCAGGACAACGTCTTACTGTGAGGCGACAACGCTACCGCAGCACCACCACCGCAGTTTGCCTCCAAGTGTGAGGCAGTATATGTTTCCCAATCCACAGAGGGGTAATTAAAGTGTCTCATGAATAGAGTATTTGGTTTAATGGTGAGTTTCTCTCTTATAGGTCCAGGTATGAGCTATGGGATTCTTGGGACATAGAAGGTGACCTATAGTGTTCTAGGATATGATATGGACATTTATCTCTGGTGATTTGCACATGGATGAATTCAGGGCATCATCCTGTTTAACCAATGTAGAATTATGGTTGCTGATAATATAGAGTGAGTCTCCTCCATCTTTTGTCTCTGTCTGTGCAGCTAATGGTCTAAATGTGTAGAAGGCACTGTAGCCTTGCACTGCCAAAGTATTTCATTCAGATTTAAACTGTCTCAGTATATTCTCCAAAGTGAGGAGAGCTTGTAGGGTGTAGACTTTCTTATTTAAGCTGCTAGTACTGAGCATTAACACCTTTAGGTTTCCTTGGATTTTATTTGCTATATCAGTAAGTTTGTCAATTTGGCATTGCCTGAAAAAGGCTGTAAGAGGAAGTGGGTAAAGTTTTAGCCAATATTCGGAATCCTAGGAGAGACAGGAGCAGGCAACCCTTTGCAAAGCAATATGGTTTGTTAACAATGTCTTCCCATGCTGACAAATACTGAATCCCCCTGGAAAGACACCAGAAACTAAGCCAATCATTGAAGTAAATCATATTTTGTTTGTACTCTGCCATCATCCTAGGTGAAGGTAGAATGCTGCTTAATGCAAGCTACATAAATGCCTGAGACACACATGTCTAGCCTGTATCAATAGACAAGGACCCCCTACATTTTAAAAAATAAAAGATTGTCATAGACTACATCCATATGAACTGGAGACCAAGTATAAGGATTTTTTGAGTTTAGCGCATTCAGTTTTAATATATTCAACAGAATTTCGTCAGAACTAAATACACTGTCACATAGGTCTTTTAAATGCATTACAAAGCAACCACATAACACATTAAGAAAATAAATTAGATCATAAAAACAAGTAATTTAAATAAAAGTTATTATTTATAATTTATATAAAAAGCTACTTAAAACAATCAAATATTTTGTGCATGTAGAGTGCATTTGATATTAACAAATTCCATTCAGTCCAGGAAATTTTTCTACAGACAGAATGATCTGCAATTTCTCTTCTTTGCATTCCAGTGTATTATTATAATCACCAATAAACAAATCACCATTTATGTGATTGATCTCAAAAAATGAGAACTTTTTAAAATGTTTATAGCTGCCAGCATGTTTGGGCAAAGCATTACTGACATCTTTGTGTTTTTATGGCTAACACACGTTCATAAATTCTGTTAGAACATTCTTGTGGTTTTACCCGCATAGATGTTCTCACAGGAATTACAATTGGCCAAAAATATCACTCCTTCAGATCTTCAGGAATACCTCTTACTCGCATTAATTTACTTTCCATTATGTCTTAAAATAATACTAATCCCTGTATTTACGTATTTACAATGTTTACATTTGTAGCAGGAATGATCATGTAAATGGTAAAAGGATAGCCGTGGGAATTGGCTTCTCTTCTGACAGTGGTTCAGGGAGCTCTTAAATCATCCACTGGTATCAATTGCAGAAGCTGGTGTCATCTGAGGAACACTTCAGAGTGGCTCCTGGCATGGCCTGTCAAATCATATGACTGGCAAGCCTTGATCATTGGGCCACCAAAGCTGCAGCCAGCCTACGGTGTCAGTCAGGGAACTGACTGATAGATGTGTATTGCCCTCTGGGCATGCTTGGCATCCTTCCATATCCTGTGCCCTATCCCCATACAGGTTCCCCTTCCTATTGCATCATTCCCCATACCCTGATTATTGTGCAATATGCTCCAGCGCTAGCTGTTCACCCTCTGTTAGCCTGTGTCCATCCCGTTATCCCAACTTTTCCATGTGCACTGCTCCTACCTGTGCCTTCATGTAATGCTTACTAGCCCTTCTACCTTTGCATCTGCCTCTATGCCTTTCTCCAGCATTCCCCTCAACTCTTCCTCTTTATATATTGAAAAATGTCATTCTACCCCACATGCCTTAAGGTTATCCATGCCTGTTTTCCTCTGATTGTAATTTTGCACTTTCCTACCTTCATTTCTCCCTCCTTTAATTCCTTATTCATGTAAGGATTAGGTGAAAAAAGTGCATGCAGTGGATTCATTTGGCTTATCCCATCTGTTACTTTCCTAGTCGCAATTATAGTTAAAACTTTTGATCCCTTTGAAGTAGTCACTTTTATTCCAACTTTTTGGATTACAAGTTGTGTGGATGGGGCAGCTGTGAAAAGTACTTACCAAATAACATGTCTTACCACTACACCTGTCTATGTCAGAGGAAGACAATTAACACACTATTCATTTTCAGATAAGACTGTAGCCCAGTTCCCTGATATAACATTCCATCTAGATGAAAAAAACAAACAAAAAAACATTTACCATTCATTAAGTTAATCTGGATATGGGAGTTACTGTACTAAATCCAGACTAAATTGCCAAGTGACAGACACATAAACCTTCATAGAATAGCAGGTTTCAAAACAAAAAAAAGTAATGTAGTAACTTAAGCAGCATTAGGAAGGAAGAGTATCGCAACTAGTTTGAGATGTAGCTGATATTTGGTGACTTTTCCACTCGTATACAATGAATAATAGATTGGTGGATTACTATACAATCACAACTGGTTACTTTTCTGCACATCATACATAGACTTCTACATGACAGCATTTTTGCCGTCTACACACACCACTGTGCTCTATTCTGAGGAGTTTTTTTCTACACTGTTGTGCAGAATGGTGGAGTAAGCATATATGACATTTGGGGGTGGGATCATCACCCCACTTTGAGGATATAGTGATGCATGGTTCCCTGCAACAAAAAAAATATCATAACAAGCGGTCATGCACAGGATGCATATGATTTACAAAATCCAGACTCCATGATGAAAGATGGCCAAGAAGCTTGATCAGTCATGCTATATAATGACCATACAGTGAGCTGCTACATATGATAATGAGGCAAAACAAAATGGCAGAGTGACAGAGTGATTCAGAAACACATATATGTCACACAACAGAGCTGCACTCACTGTATACACATGGCTAAATGCTCGTGATCAAACTGAGTAAATTACTAAGTAATGTTAGGGGTTTTTGCATCTTTAGCAAATGTATATCTCCAAGAGCCTGCTATCATTGCTGTTGTGCACAATGGTGCTCAATATTGACCCCAGCAGTGTAGGGTCAGCTGACCGTGCATAACATTTCATGGACCCCACAATGCCAACATTGTGGACCAGTGCCATGCTGATAGGGATGCCAGTCAAAAAACTGAAGACGTGTTATCCTAGTCTTCAGCCCAATCTGAGTCATGGAGTATCTATCCTAGTGGATACTATATATGTATGTATAAATATATATATATATATATATATATATATATATATATATATATATATATATATATATGTATAGGTTCATAGGTAAATACTAGGCCCAAAGGCATTCATAAGCCTAGCCGGAATGTGCTGGCTTTCGCCACCCCCTTAGATTAGTTCCCTGTGCCTCTGTCCAGCAGAGCCCATTGAAGTGATCCCTGGGATAAACTTTCTGTTTCCCATCCACTCATCAAGGTTTCTCTTGAAGAGGGTTAGCGAGGAGCTCTGCCTAATGTAGATTGGAATCTTGTTCCAGAGCATGGGAAGTCTCTGGGACAGGAATCTATCCCTCCAGCATGTCCTATTTAATGTTGTGGTGAGGTTTAGATCCCTGGAGTGTGTGGCTCGAGGGGCTATGGTTTTCTTTAGGTGGAGCATGTCCATCAATTCTGGGTTGGACATTGCCTTGTATGTCAGGCAGAGATCACCTCTGAGTAGGCGGTAAGCAACCAAGTACAGCTGGAGTTTCTTCAGTCGAGCTGCATAGGGCATCTGCTTGAGGCTAGTGATCCTCTTGGTGAGGTACTTCTGTGGTTTTTCCAGTTGTTGCAGGTGTCTTGTAAGGTACATCCCAAATGGAGCACTGTACTCTATGGTGGGTCTGATGAGTGATGCGTAGAGGGGCCCAATGACCTCTTTCGATCTGGATGCAGACCCTTTTGTGATTAGGTGGGCCACATAGAAGGAATTTCTAACAACTCTGGCAATGTGATTATCAAAGGAGAGGTTACTATCTACTTGAGTCCCCAGATCCCTTATTATGTCTTCTATATTTAGGGGGCTACCACCTATGTGATAGTTTGTGGGTACTTTGTTTTTTTCCAAAGGGGATGACTATGCACTTTTTGGCATTTAGCTTGAGGCCATGGTTTTGACACCAGGTATCTGTCTCAGTGAGACCCTTTTGGAGGATGTCTGTGTCAGCTGGAGAGTAATTTATAGCCCCTAGTTTGCAGTCATCTGCGAACTTGGACAGCCATAGTCCTCCTGTGCTTGCCTGTACCTCTGAGAAGTATATGACGAACAGAAGGGGTCCTAGGACTGAGCACTGGGGAATGCCACTTGTAACCGGTTTAGAGTCAGATCTAGCTCCTGCAACTCTTACCATGTGGGTTCTGTCCATGAGCCAGTTGGCAACCCATCTCGTGACATAGGGGTTTATGTTCAGGCTGGTGAGCTTATCTATAATAAAAATTGAAAAAAGAAAAAAAAACACGCCGTAGTACAACACTGTTAGTAAAAGATTAAGCGCTTTTCGTTTATTGCAATGAATAAACTTCTTCAGATCAATTAAAAACAGGAAGTCACAGTTTAAATACTCACTTAATAAGTTTAAAAAGGTCAATTACATACTTAAAGTGATAGCACACTTACAAAACTTAGCCTACTATAAAGCACAACTAAACCAAACGCTGTTTAAAGAAACTCGTAAAACACAAACATTATGAAGCAATAATATCGATGTCTGACCTACTACAACAAATTCTAAGTAGGCTATAGAAAAATAAAATAAAAAATAAAAAACAAACTAGTATTCGTAATCTAAAATTGTATACTAGTGACTATATTAGCACACTAAATGAGCATGACATGGCACTAACAATATACCAAACAAAACAATATGATAGAGAAATACAAAACACAATAAAGTAGTACTATAGGAACGAAGTTACTCAACAACAAAACATAGCTTAAATCATAGCGCTGTGTAAGAACTTATACACAGCCTACCTACAGAGACTCCTAAGTTTAAGAGCACTACTAAGAGAACAATTCTCATTAAGTCCTGGTGCACTATATGCATTAAGTCTAATTTGCCACTCCAGCTCTCGCTCTTCTAACTTGATTGGGAGCGGGGCACCCCTAAAATCTTGTGTGATTTGATCAATAATCATGAATTTAAACGAATGGTTAAGAAACAGTGAAGTATGCTTAGCTAAAGCATTATCTAATTTCTGCTTCCTAATCGCATAGATGTGTTCATATATGCGTTCACGTAGGCGTCGTTCGGTTTTGCCCACGTAAAAAGCCGGGCAAATTTGACACATGGCTAAGTAGATCACTAATCTTGAGTTGCAATTAGCTCTAATATTCAATTTAAATTCATGATCATGCACTTTAAATCTATTGGCTTCTATAATGTGTTGAAAGTAGTTGCATGCCTGACATTTAAACATTCCGACTGTCAAAGGCTTATAACCTTATGCCGTTCCAGGAGGGCTTTAAGATTTCTAGCCTTTCTATAAATGACAAGAAGATGGTTGCCAAGTTTTTGATAAATAATGTTGTCATTTCTGAGTAGCTCCCAATTTTTGCGTAATGTCTGAACACAATCATAACTGTTCAGACTGTAAGTGGTTGTGAATGAGACCCCAGGACTATCGGATGAGAACTTATTCAAATGCTTGTTCTCCAAGTCTATGCTCGGTAGTACAAAGTTGTTAATATGAGCCGAATCACCATTCAGAATCGGTTCATAAAAGTGGTATCGATGCTTAATTGCAACTTCTTCTATAATGGCATCAAGCAAAACCGAGATTTTAGGGGTGCCCCCACTCCCAATCAAGTTAGAAGAGCGAGAGCTGGAGTGGCAAATTAGACTTAATGCATATAGTGCACCAGGACTTAATGAGAATTGTTCTCTTAGTAGTGTTCTTAAACTTAGGAGTCTCTGTAGGTAGGCTGTGTATAAGTTCTTACACAGCACTATGATTTAAGCTATGTTTTGTTGTTGAGTAACTTTGTTCCTA
The DNA here is from genome assembly GCF_019279795.1 of Protopterus annectens. NCBI lineage: Eukaryota > Metazoa > Chordata > Ceratodontiformes > Protopteridae > Protopterus > Protopterus annectens. The sequence continues at coordinate 289,658,024 of NC_056737.1, forward strand.
TAGTACTACTTTATTGTGTTTTGTATTTCTCTATCATATTGTTTTGTTTGGTATATTGTTATTGCCATGTCATGCACATTTAGTGTGGTAATATAGTCACTAGTATACAATTTTAGATTACGAATACTAGTTTGTTTTTTATTTTTTATTTTTTATTTTATTTTTCTATAGCCTACTTAGAATTTGTTGTAGTAGGTTAGACATCGATATTATTACTTCATTATGTTTGTGTTTTACGAGTTTCTTTAAACAGCCTTTGGTTTAGTTGTGCTTTATAGTAGGATATGTTTTGTAAGTGTGCTATCACTTTAAGTATGTAATTGACCTTTTTAAACTTATTAAGTGAGTATTTAAACTGTGACTTCCTGTTTTTAATTGATCTGAAGAAGTTTATTCATTGCAATAAACTAAAAGCGCTTAATCTTTTACTAACAGAGTGTGCGCCACTCTGTGCTAAACAGTCACAGCCCTTAAGGCCAAACAACATGCCAGACACACTTGTAATAGGTGACTCCATAGTCAGGCACACTGACGTCCTGCTCACCAGACTGAACAAGGAGAGGGTCACAGTAAGCTGCCTGTCGGGAGCTAGAATCCGCCACATAACACAAGCACTCAGGTCACTCCACAGCAAGTACAAATATGACTCAGTCATTGTACATGCAGGTGTGAACGACCTGAGACGTACCTCCCTGGACTACATGAAAAGAGACATAGAGGAGCTCTCTGATTATGTAGCCCAGGCCGGTATGACCCTGACCCTGAGCAGCATCTTACCCTCACCAAGAATGATGCCACAGTACAAAGACAAAATGATCAGTTTTAACAATTGGCTTAATTACTGGTGTCATTCTAAGGGGATCCAGTGTCTGTCTGCTTGGGATGACATGCTTGACAAGCCACGCTGCTGCAAGGGATGGTTTGCACCTGTCACCCTGGGCTTCTGGATATTGGCCAAGGCTCCTGCCACCCCATAGTGCCTTTTTAGGCAAGGCTCAAATGACAAACCTACCTCCCTAGAAAACACAAGTGGAAAAAACTAAGGGTAATGCTGCTCAATGCCAGAAGTCTAAACGTCAAGATGCACGCCCTCGAAGCCCTCCTCAGTATGGAGAACATTGATGTCTGTGCAGTGACTGAAACCTGGTTCAAGGCTCCTGAGAGCACCCCAGCACTATCAGGTTTTACCTCATATCATGCTTTCCGGCCCCAAAACTTGGACAGAACCACAAAAGGAGGGGGAGTATCCATTTTCATCAAAGATACCCACACCTCCAGGTTAGTGGCAACGCACGAAGCATCGGAAACTATCTAGGTGCAACTAACCATAGGCAAAACTGCCTTACAGTTTGTAGCATGCTACAGACCACCCTCTCAAACTCAGGAACCCCACACAGCCTTCCTGAAGACACTGGAGAGTATGAATGTCTCTCCAAATACCATCATTTTGGGAGACTTCAACTACCCAAACATAGACTGGGAACATTACTCAAGCCCCAACACTCTAGTCCAAAGGTTCTTAGAATTCATAAACTCAAATGCAATGGAACAACTAGTCACCATTCCCACAAGAGGAGACAATATACTAGACCTGATCATCACAAACATGGGGACAAAATGCTCCACACGGAAGTACATCCCTCTTTGGTAAGATCAGACCATAAATTAATCTCACTGGAAATCCACATCCGCCCCCACCCCTGCACAAAGACCACAGTGAAGAACTTCTCAAAAGCAAACTTCACACTTCTTAAGACTGAAGTGGTATCTTTCAAGGCCCCTGGGCCAGTGGAAACCACAACCCACACTGCTGATTCCTTTGCAAATGCCTTCTATGGGCACCTTCAAGAATGCATGGATCATGCAATCCCAAATAAAACCAAGACCCATTCTCCCAAAGGCAGGCGACCGGTCTGGTGGACCCCAGCCATAAACAAACTTTACAACAGAAGGAGGAAGCTACTACATGACAGAGCAAAATCCCTAAAAGGAAAGGCATCTCTGATCAGTACTAGCAAAAACTACGATCACTCATAAAATCATCCAAGGCCAACTTTGAGAGAAAAATCGCAAATGACACAAAAGACAATCACAAGGCCTTCTTTAACTATGTTAGAAACCTGGGTGGAAACTCCCAGATATGCTCAGAGTTAGTCCAAAATGACACAAAATACACTGAACCCACTGACATTGCCAACATTCTGGCAGACAGGTTCAGTGCAAATTTCTCCTCCCCCCCCCAAAAGGAGAAATAACTATCCCAGCAGAGTGTAGCCTCCCTAACATCTCAGATGCCCAGGTGAGAGCCGCCCTCTCTAAAGCTAAAAACACAGCATCAATGGGACCGGATGGTGTCCCAGGCTGTGTGCTACATGAACTCCAAGAGGAACTAAACCCACACATAAGGCTGCTGTTTAATCTTAGCCTTACCACAGGATACGTACCCAAAGAGTGGCGTACGGCAACAGTGGTCCCACTTCACAAAGGCGGTGCTTCTATGGACCCTGGAAATTACCGCCCCATAAGCCTGATGAGCCTGGTCTGCAAAGCTATGGAGAGGATAATTATGGAACTCATAAACAAAGACATTGGGGACCTACAGACATTGGATCCTACCCAATTTGGCTTTGTCAAGGGCAGATCCTGCCTTCTGAACTTAGTCGACTTTTTTGAAACAGTCACTAAGGCCATTGATGAGGGTAAGGCAGTTCACACAGCCTACCTTGACCTTGCAAAAGCCTTTGACACAATACCCCACTCGGGCATCATAGACAAACTCACCAGCTTAAATGTAAACCCATATGTCACAAGATGGGTTGCAAACTGGCTCAAGGACAGAACCCACAGGGTCAGAGTTGCTGGAGCTATGTCAGACTCTAAGCCAGTCACAAGCGGTGTCCCACAGGGCTCAGTCCTGGGACCCCTCTTGTTCGGCATTTATTTTTCCGAGGTACAGGCAAACATAGGAGGATTGTGGCTGACAAAGTTCGCAGATGACTGCAAACTGGGCCATAATTGATACTCCAGCGGACACAAACATCCTTCAGAGAGGCCTCATAGAAATGGATAATTGGTGCCAGAGCCATGGCCTTAAGCTAAACGCCAAAAAATGTATAGTCATACCCTTTGGGAAAAACAAGGTACCGACAAATTACCACATAGGCGGTAATCCATTAAGTACGGAAGAGGTAATCAGGGACCTAGGGACCCAGGTTGACAGTAACCTCTCATTTGACACTTACATTGCCAAAGTGGTTAGGAAGACCTTCTATATTGCCCACCTTATCATGAAGGGTTTCACATCTAGATCAAGAGAGGTCATTGTGCCCCTGTACTCTTCTCTTATCAGGCCAATGATTGAGTACAATGCCCCATTTGGGATGTATCTCACCCGACACCTGCAGCAGTTGGAAAGACCCCAAAAGTTCCTCACCAAGAGGATTAAGGGTCTTAAACATATGTCATATACTGCCCGACTGAAAAAACTCCAGCTCTATTCAGTCGCATACCGCCTACTCAGAGGTGATCTGTGCCTGATGTAAAAGGCCATGTCCAATCCTGAATTAATGGACATGCTCCACCTCAGAAAATCTAAATCCATCAGAGCCATGAGAACAAGTGACTTAAACCTCAACACAGAAATAAATAGAACGTGCTGGAGGGACAGATTCATAACCCAGAGGCTCCCTACACTCTGGAACAGAATCCCAGTCCATGTTAGGCAGAGCCCCTCAATGACTCTATTCAAGAGAAATCTCGATGAGTGGATGGGAGATCATAGGTTTACCCCGGGGGTCATCTCTTTGTCACTACTAGACAGAGGCATAGTAAACTAAACCCTGAAAGGGCATAGTATTCTCATCCTAAGGGGTGGTGTAAGCCACATACACTCTGGCTAGGCTTATAAATGCCCTAGGGCAGATAGCCTAGTACGAACCTATGAACCTATGAACAGTGTTGTACTACGGCATGGTTCTTTTTCTTTTTTCGATTTTCAGTAGTTCGTTTTTGCCTGTGTTCTTTGCCAGCTTATCTATAATACCTGAGTGGGGGATGGTGTTGAAGGCCTTTGCGAGGTCTAGGTAGGCTGTGTGGACCACCTTTCCCTCATCTATAGCCTTGGTAACTGTCTCAAAGAAGTCCACCAGGTTTAGGAGGCATGATCTTTCCTTAACAAAGCCGAACTGGGTAGGGTCCAGTGTTTGGAGGTTCCCAATGTCTCTGTTAATGAGATCCATGATGATGCGCTACATAGCTTTGCAGACCAAGCTAGTCAGGATTATAGGGTGATAGTTCCCGGGGTCTGTTGTGGCTCCACCTTTGTGGAGTGGAATAACCATTGCTGTGCGCCACTCTGTGGGTACATAGCCTGTGGAGAGGCTGAGTTTTAGGTGAGGGGTTAGTTCATCTTTGAGCTTGTGTAGGATGCAGCCTGGGACACCATCTGGTCCCACTGATGCTGTGTTTTTGGCTTTGGATAGGACTGTTTTAACCTGAGTGTCTGTGATTTCAGGGACACTACATTCTTCTGGTATAGTTATCGGCCCTTTTGGGGGTGAGAGGGGGGTGAAGTTTGCACTGAACCTGTCTGCCAGGATGTTGGCTATATCAGTCTGTTCAGTGTATTTTGTGACATTCTGCACTAACTCCTAGCAGACCTGAGCATTGCCACTTAGATTCTTGACATAGCTAAAGAATTCCTTGTGGTTATCTTTGGAGTCCATGGAAATTTTTCTTTCGAAGCTAGCCTTGGATGATTTTATGAGGGAACGTAGTTTCTTGTTGATACTGATCAGGGATGTCTTCCCTTCTTGGGATTTTACTCTTTTCTGTACTAGTTTCCTCCTTCTATTGTATAGCTTGTTTATGGCAGGGGTCCACCAGACTGGTTTTCTTTTCTTGGAGGAGTGAGACTTGGTTTTGTTTAGGATAGCATGATCCATGCATTTTTGTAGGTGCCCGTAGAGTGCATTAGTAAAGGATTTTGCAGCTTGGACAGCATTATCCTTTAGCATGGGAGCTTTGAAACTTCCCACCTCGGTCTTAAGTAACGTGAAGTTTGCTTTTGAAAAGTTTTTCACAGTGGTTTCTTTGACCAGGGGTGGTGGTGGAATGTGGAGATTCAGAGTGATTAGTTTATGGTCAGATCTAACCAACGAGGGGTTGACGTCTGGTGTGGAACACCGGTCGCCCGTGTTGGTAATGACCAGGTCCAATATGTTGTCACCTCTGGTGGGGGTGTTGACCAGTTGATCCAGGGCATTTGAGTTTATAAATTCTAGGAAATGCACAAGAGAAAAAAATCTTCACCTGGATACTGCAGCCAACGATGTAAATTTATAAATATCCAAAGAAAAACACTTTGGTAGCACACAGCAGGTACGTTGGCAAAAGTACGTTCAATATAATAGAACACAGAGAAAGTAAGTGCTTTCGTGGGCAACTCCTGCTTCATCAGACTAACATTAAACAGGTTTAACAAAACATTTTAATAGACTCATAAGTCACATAGCAACCAATAAAAACAAGACATAAAAACATGTGAAGTGCAAATTAAAGTGCTAGCACACCAAGGTGCTAATTTTATAAAATGGTGGCACAAAATATCCAAAATAAGTATAACCTAGGCAAGAAGTATACATGCAACTGAGATTTTACAGATATAAACATCATAAAAATGGCAGTTTATGTGCATACTTTGTGCAGATGGAATAAGTTTTATAGAGATAAAGGGGACAGTGGACTTGCAGGTATTGATACACACAAATAAATATAAATACCTGGGGCATCTGAAGTGGATTTTCTCTGGGACCTATGTAGCTCTGCCTCAATGTCCAGCACAGCACTGCACTACATTGAACTACACTGTATGACCCTATAGGGATGTCACTCAGTTTTACAGAGGCCAGTGACTCTTCCATCTCTGTGAGATATGGTAGACTTAATGCCCCCCAACTTGTCCTATATTCCTGTATCAGGATTTCTGCTGCTTGTATGGTACCCCATATCATACTGGTGGCCCTGTGGCATACTATCATGTTATCACAAACCTGCCTACTAACTGCATTAACATTGGTTACAGTCTCATCCCAGGCTAGACACAGTAGGGCTGGTCAGCTGCATGCAGGCCAGAGAGCTGTCTGCCATTGAGATGGACTGCCTGGAGTATGGCCTCATTCTCTACATTAGATAATTTTGCCTTTTTTTAATTTTCCAAGTCTTTTGGGTTTCTAATACCATGATGGGAATGCACCCCATTCCTAAGTCAAAATATGATCAAAGTTCGTGAAATTAGTAATGTTTCAATCTTTGATGTTAGCCAGAAGTGCTCTTCCCAGCACCCGCAATGTGCCCAGTAATGATTCCTTCTACAATTCATATGGAGTTACATGTATATGTAATATATCTAAATATGACTGTAAATTATTTTTACACATCATCATGGACCTAATAAACAAGGATATAGGGAATCTCCAAACTCTGAATCGTACACAGTTTGGTTTTGTGAAGGGTAGATCATGCCAGCTCAACTTAGTTGACTTCTTTGAGTCAGTCACCAGAGCTGTGGATGAAAGCAAAGTGGTTCATGCAGCCTACCTTGATCTGGCCAATGCCTTTGATACCATTCCCCACTCAGGAATCAGAAAAACTCGCTAAAAGGCATCAACCACTATATCACAAGGTGGGTTGCAAACTGGCTCTCAGGTAGAACCAACAGTATGAAAGTCGTTGTCTCCAAGTCAGACTGCCGACCAGTCACAAGTGGAGTCCCACAGGGTTCGGTCCTGGGTCCTCCCCTGTTCGGTATCTACTTCTCTGAATTTCAGGCCAACACAAAGGGACTCTGGTTGATAATGTTCCCAGATGATTACAAGTTGGGAGCTATTATTAACTACCCAAGTGATGTTGACATCCTACAGAATGGCCTCACTGAAACCAGCAACTGGTGTCAGAACCATGGCCTTAAGCTCAATGCCAAAAAATGTGTCATCATCCCCTTTGGGAAAAACATGGTTCCCATGAATTATCACATCAGTGGTAGTCCACTGAACACAGAAGGCGTTATAAGAGATCTGGGAACACAGGTTGACAGCAACCTCTCCTTTGACCACCACATTGCCACTGTGGTCAGAAAGTCCTTATATGTGGTTTTGCATCCAGGAAAAAAGAGGTCATTGTCTCCCTCTACTCTTCCCTCATTAGGCCAATCATTGAGTACAATGCCCCAATTGGCATGTATCTCACTAAACACCTGCAACAACTGGAGAGGCCACAAAAGTACCTCACAAAGAGGATCCGAGGCCTTAAACATTTGTCCTATATGGACAGACTCAGAAAACTCTTAACTATTCTCTGTCTCATCACCTACTTAGAGGTGATCTCTGCTTGACTTACAAAGCCATGTCTGACCCAGTTCTGTTATAAATGCTACATCTAAAGAAATCCCAATCCCTCCACACCACAAGCTCCAGCGACCTCAACCTCATTACAACAACCAACAGAACATGCTGGAGGGACAGGTTCATAACCCAGAGACTGCCCATGCTATGGGATAGACTTTCCATACATGTCAATCAGAGCACCTCACTGGCCCTCTTCAAGAGAAGTCTTGATGAGTGGATGGGAAATAGAAAATTCACCCCAGGGGTCACGCCAGTGGCTTTACTCGTCAGAGGCACTGGGAACTAAGGTCGGGTGGCACGATGCCAGGGTAATCCTGCTCCAGGGCCATTAGCATAGTACATAGGTTCATAGGTTAGTACTAGGCTAACTGACCTTGCGAGCCATTTTAAGCCTAGCCAATTATCGCTTGTGAAACTCAAACCCTGCACCTTGTGTTTGTAAGGCAAACACCTTAACCATTAGACCAGCCTCCCACCCCAAAAGCTTCACTTGTACCAAGATTATATTACCCCAGATGGGACTCGAACCCACAATCCCTGGCTTAGGAGGCCAATGCCTTATCCATTAGGCCACTGGGGCCTGACAGTTGGGAACACAGGTTGAACCTGTGAACCTATAAGACCTCTTGCTCCTACTATTATTGGAACTGTCCAGGTATATTTCTTATACATTGCCCTCATTTCTGCCTGCAAATCCTGGTATTTTATGACTTTGTGCCTCTGTATATAAGACACTGTAGTCACTGGGTGTAGCAATTTCCATGATCAATATCACTTTTGTCTTCTTTTCATGGACAACTGTATCTGGTTTTCTAACATCTATCTTTTGAACTGGTGGTAATGGGAGATCCCATGTGATATAAACTTCATCATTTTTTATGATGATTTGTGGCTCATGTTTCCAGTGTTTTTCATTTACTTCAATATTTTAGTGTTTGCACAATCATGTCTGTTTCTCCCATGTGTTCAATGGACTTTGTAAACCAGAATGTATGTAGTCACTATCTTGGGCTGCCAATAATAACCTTAAGCTTTTTGATTTAAATTCACCTCTCCTTAACCATTGCTATGTTTGATCCTGATCAACATGAGGTTGTTACAACAGCTTTCTGTACTTGCAACTATATTTATGCATTTTCCACATTTCTTGCCTTCTCATCTGATCTTTCACCTTATATTCTTTCTTTTTTTTTTGGTACATTCGGTTGCTGCCTGATTTTTATCTACTTCTGGTTTAATTTCCCTTCCCGCTTGACACTGATATGCTTTTGCTAAACTAAGCAGAGAAGTCATCTTAGACTTATTCTCCTCATGTTTTAAAACTTTCACTACATTTGAGTCTTGTGAGGTCAGCAGACATGTATGCAGTCCTACTACTGCAGAACTATACATGTAATCAGTTTTGATGAGGCCCATACTTCCTTCAGAACAGGGAATATATAGTCTTGGTATGCACTGATTTTTATAAATCATTTGATGAGCGTGAAGCATCCTTGTTTTCCTGTCCAACCAATTTAACACCTTTTTTGACCAGTCAGTCTCAGGACAGGAAGAGCAAATTGATTTATAGCATGGGCTTTGTTCCTAGATGTCAATGTTCTTTTCAGTATTAATTTTAGTCTTAAAAAATATTTTATTCACATTTGTTCATGTTTTATCATTGATCCTCCATCAATTCCCAAATATTTATAAATTCCCTCTTGCTCAAGTTCTTTATATCACATTTCTGTCCCAGACTGATGTTTTCTTGGTGCTGCAGCTTTCCTGACTTAAAGGTTGTTTTTGTACATTTATCAAGACCAAATGACATTCTTAAATCATCTGAAAAAGTTTGGGCTACTTGCAATGTGTTTTCAGTTCCTCATCTCATGGACTACACAGTTTTAAATCATCCACAAAAATAAGATGGGAAATCTTTGCATGGGAGCCAAATTGCAGCCATGAACTAATCTGTTAAGTAAACAGCTTAATGGGTTAAGGGTAAGGCAAAACAGCAACAGTGACAGTCACCTTGGAATATCCCCCTTTGAATTTTTATCCCTGGAATAATACTTTGTCCTTTATCGTGGCTTACCTGAAAAGTGGTTTACCTGTGTTTCATGGTCGCTGTAATGTAATCGATCAGGATAGGGTGTATCTTATACATTTTTTAAACACTCTTTTATCCACAAATGTAGGATACTATCAAATGCTTTTTTGTAGTCTATCCATGCCATACTTAGGTACTTCCTCTTTTCACAGTTCTCCATTATGACTTTGTTTAACAATAACTGATCCTTTGCTCCATATGACTTTCCTTTGTTACTCTTTTGTTCTATAGTCATGATTAAGTTTTCTTCTAAATGAATATAAACTCTGTCAGCATCAATTCCAGTGCATATTTTATATGTCATGGGAAGGCACGTTATTGGTCTATAGTTTTTAGCATAGGTTGCATGTTCGCTCTTAAGTAGGAGTATTGTTTTTCCTGTTGTTAACTAGGCTGGTGTCTGTTTGGGGTGCACAAATAAATAGTTCTTACTCATGGCTAAATCTTCATGCAAAGATGTTAATACTTTTAGCCAGAAGTTAGGTACTGCATCTGGGCTTGGGATATATCTCTTATATGTGGATGCTGATGTCTCAGCAGATGCATTACTCTGTTTCTGCTTGGCCTGTTTTTTGGGCATTGCTCCATTAGTATAGGCAATAGTGGCATTAACAGCCTTTTCCTGCATTTACACCACTAATATACTCCACAGCCACTTAGAATGCAGTTTTTGTGGTTGACAGTTACATATGTGTATCTACACCCTTTAATGTCAGGCATCTAGATTTACTGAGTAGATGTCCCCCACAAAACAGTCACAGAAGTACAGTTGACCGAGGACACATTACTGCTGCTATCATTGTTACAAATAGTTTTACTACTGAGATATGTGTAATGCTTGTAACACTAAAATTGTGTTAAACAGTGGTCTGAGTATGAGCTCAGGAGTGTGTCTTCCTGAAGCTTAAGGAGCATGCAGCCAAGTAGTTGCAGTGCTTTGCATTGTTGCCTCACAGCAAGAGGTTCTCCAGTTCAGTTCTCAGCTGGGGTGCCTTCTGTGTGTTGTCTGCATGTCCTCCCTGCATTCATGTGGGTTTCCTCTAGGTGGTCCAGTTTCCTCCCACATTACAAAGACATGTGTCTGGAGTGTGTCTCCCTGGGCCTCTGCTGAAAATTGAATTGTTCCAAGTCGGACTTTCCTGGTAAACAAGTGTTAAAGAAATTATATTGACTAAATCTCAAAACACCTTAGCCAACACATTTGAAAGTACTGACAAACTTATATCCTTTATTGCCCACAGGCTGAATAGCAGTTAAAAGCAGGCAGGTGCTAGTGAATGGAATTTTTAGAAGTAATGCATATCTGAAAAGCAGATACATTTTTGTACCTTTTCCAAGTCACCTTATGCAGAAACCAAATTCCAAGCTCCAGTGGTTTCTTCCATAGAGAGATGAGAGTCTGTCTGTCGTCAGGCTTATATCATATTGATTCACATGGCTGGGTGCAATGATTATGTTAGTGAGAGCTCATTATTGTTTCTGAATTGTGCAATTTGTGTGACAAGAAAACCTGCTAACCGTTGTGCTGATATCTCCTTAATGCCATGCACATGCATGGGTTCCCACAGGCAGCACTGAGTACACGTGGCCCAGGCCATGCTTTCAGGGGGGAAATGTAATTCCATATTTTACTGTCTGTACATAGAATCACTTTAGTGACTGATCTCTTGACAGCATATAGAGGTATTTATGATTGCCATGTTTCACAACTTAAAATGCCATTTTGAACTATAATAATACCTATACGTACCAAGTTTGACATGTGTTACACAAATGGGGTGCCTGTCAATGCTCATCAGTGAGTGGCTGATGGGACATATGAGGCCTGATTTGGACATCAATTCTTTGCCATGTTTCTTTGAGTTTCTTTTCAACTCTAATGAAGTCCTTTATGATTTGAAAGATAACTGGTTAACTCCTTTAGGGCTAATGAATCAGAAATCTCAGAAACATTGCAAAGATCATTTTATCTGTTTTGTTATAGCATTAAACATAGATAAGAGAGCCACAGTATTGTATAATAAAAGTGTTGTATTTTATCACTATATTCACAGCTGGCTAATTATATGGTAACCATTTGGAATTCCAGGACTTGGCATTGCCAAGTCACAGAAAGTGGAGACTGAATAATAAAAAATTTGAACATGCATACATTGTCCAACATTACCCTTTTTAAGAAGAGTAGCATAGCTAGAGTGAGACAAGGGGCAGCCTCCCTGGGAGCAAGGTGGTAGGAGGCAAGATCTGCATACCCCAATATGTCTTCAGTGCATTTCCAGCATTCATGTCTGAAGTGAAGCGTTTAGTGCTCCATGTGCGTAAAATGATTTTTTTAAATAAATTAAGTACTTTGGTGCTTGGTGTGTATAAACTGTCGTGCCTGCTGTTTGTTACAATTTTAAATGACAGAAGTTTTCTATATTTTGTTTGTTTTTAACAAAAAAAAAAAAAATGCTATTGCAATCTGTGTACATAAACTGTACCTTTTCGGAGGAGGTATGCCAGATTAGGGAATGGCCCCAGACATCACAACAGCCAGCAACACCTCTGTCTCATAATATTCACTTTTCTCTGGGCTATGGCAACCTCAGAATTGGTAGATATATATATATATATATATATATATATATATATATATATATATATATATATATATATATATATATATATATATATATATATATATATATATATATATATAGGACTACTTCATAACATTGAAATTTCATAACATTGACTTTCATAACATTGAGACCAAAATATCTAAATCCCAAAACACTGAAAACTCAAAATATTGAAAACTCAGAACATTGAAAGTGTGATTCATAATACTGAAAACTACAATGCATATGTAAATAACATCCTCTCTACCTATAACACCACCAAACTAACAAACACACTTTCTACTACATTTCTGCAGGGGGGCAAGCCCCCCATGCACCACCCATGTGGGGGGCTCTGCCCCCACACCCCCCGTAAATTAAATATACCAACTCCAAGATCACACTACAGTGGAAAAAAGTTAATTTCCTAACCTCACTGTTTAGCAGTTGCCACCCTCCACATCAAAAGAAGGCTCTAGTTAAGGGCCAATGTGTCCAGTTAACTAAGATGGTGTCTGATAATAATTTATTCCTAGAACAATGTGATATCTTGAAGGGAATATTAGGAAAAAGTGGTTACCCAGATGTATTTGTTGACTGGATTTTTTGTGAAGTAAAAAGAAAAAGAAATGATGGTATTTATGCACCTATTATTGGTACCATTGTGGCTAGCAGTGAATTAAGCATTATACCTAAGAAGAAAGCTAATGACAGTCAGAATATGTCATGTACTGTACCATTTAATGAAGACTTTTATTCTGTTAGTGGTATAATAAGGAAAAATTGGGATTTTTTTAGAGCTGACCCTGTTTACGTAAAGGTTGTTGGAGAAAAAGCAAATATTGTATATAAAAAAGAAAGCAGCTTTAAACAGCTGCTTGAAAGGGTAGAGAAAAATAAAAACTATAAAGGTGGAAAAATGTCTAAGTGTGGGACTTGTGCCCAATGTATTAATATCTTGGTGTGTAAAAAAGCAAATATTGGGGGACATCTTGAGGTAAATGTCCCTGGAAGATTGTATTGTTACTCTAAGGGAGTGTTAAATGTGCTTTATGTCAGACATTTGATTGTTTTTATATAGCTAAAATTAAAGAGCTCTGAAAGATTGAATTTACCAGAACTTGTGTGACATTAAAAATGAACTCCAAAAATGCAGTTTTTAGACATATTTTTGAGAACAAAAATCATGAACTTAAATTCTGTATTATTGATCAATGGGATTTGGGTCCCAGGGGAAGACCTGAATCAGACTAGTTAGAATATCTTGAATTAAAGTGGATTTTAAGAAGCAATGCTGCAACATATCTGGGTCTCGATGCCCATGTTTCTTTAAGTAGTTTTCTAAGACTAAAAGTTTAACTTTTTATATGCAAAAAGAAATGGCTGTGAACCAGTATTGTAAGAGTTAAATTTACCTTGGTGGGGAACTTTTAATTAATGTGATTTTATGATTAGTTGCTTTGATTGTGAGGGATTGTACTTTCAAAGTTTTATAGTATTTAAACATGCTTGTAGATTGTTTTAGCAATCACCTGAGGAAAAATTCTTTGGAGTCTCCTTGGGGTATAACTATACCTATGCAAACACTTCTTAGGAAAAATCCTAAATTTTCTAGGCTTTGTTGCGCATTTGGGAGATATACATATACCTTCCCGTTGTTTATTTGTAAAGTGCTTATCCATTTTCTCTTCCCAATCCTTTCTACGCTCTGATTTATTCCTATAGTTATCATGCAATATTTTATATGCCCTACTAATTATCCATTTTTAAACAGCAGATTTATTCTAGATTCTACTAAAAACTCTACTAGCGCTGGTCTTTCATTTATGACCCCCTATTTCTTTCTCTTTGCCTATACTCTGATATCAGTCCTTGATAGTGGAGGGCAATCTCTAGCCTGCAGTCCAAATGTGTCCTTGGCTTCTTTCCATTCTATTACCTATCCCTCTCTAATTATCTGATCCCAATACTTTGGTTCCTTTGTCAGTTTTCTCCAATAAATCCCAGCCTCCTCTTGCTTATTTTCTGTACCTCTAGTTGCAGTCAACCCTATTGGCAATATCTGATACTGCTTGACAGTCAATAAGCTATTGATGTGGAGAGAAACATTTGGTTAGGTGTTGTTTTTTTCTTTTTAGTGGAACTATCTCCTGATATTAAAAAAGAAGTCAATAGCAATGTTTTCCTAAACAAATTAAAAACTATATGAACTTTCTGTGTGGTCACTCCCATAGTCCTGGCTTTCCCTTATATATGTAAGTCAACTGTATAACCTGATTTTCCTTTTTCAGTCTCAATATCCAGACTCTCTTTCTATACCTCCCTATATCTTTCCTAATCCCATATTTCCCACAATACTCATTTCCTCTTGTCACTTTCCGTCTTAGCCAACCTCTCCTTTACATCTTCCCTGTCACTAAATATACACATTTAAAAATTCTAACCGCTTCAAATGCCATGTATGTGTTCAGAGTTAAGGCTTATTAATAATGTTGCTGTGAACATAACCTTTTGCTCATAAGGACATTCTTATTTTATATATTTAGGTTGTGGTGTAACTTTCAACAGTTATTATTCTCATACTTTATTGTGAACTCTGACTTTTGTAACTTTAAATTGTGGGTTATTTTCTCCTTAGGCCTTAGTATCTCAGTTAGCAAATGGAAATAAATAAAATACATAAACTATCCCTGTATCCCTGCAGCTACGTTCCTTTTAGTTATAGAATGAGAACTACTTATGATTTTGGTTCAAAATGAAAATGGTCATTGACTAAAATCCATATGATGGAAATGGGAATTGAAGCAATTGTATGACCAGTCGTTATACAGCTGAACATCAGAATACTGAATATTACCCATGAGTGTTATACATGTATGGCACATTTGCTTTAATTTTCCTATACTGAGATATAAGTGTGCAAGGCCAGAAAACAGATGTTACAAAGAAAGATATACTAACGGGGTGTTGTGGAGTTTTGTGCACTTTGAGGACTAGAGGCTATTCAGTTCTGTAAAAAAAAAAAAATCCCTTTACTCTATGAATCCACATCACCATGTCTTTGGAGTTAGACTATATATGTGCATTCAGGATGTTGCAGGTGGAGAGGCTTTTCCCTTCCCCAAAGCACTAAATATGCTGTTTCTGATATTGTTTAGTTTGGGTAAGGATTTGGGGTCTTCAAGTTTGCAACTGTGTCAGAAATTTGCAGTCAGAGTTTTAACTTTCAGTGTGGTTATTCATGGAAAGAATCATTTACATGTAAGTTAGATGTACATTCATAGCTGATGCTCACTATTTTGTATCCAGCTATATATTTATAACATTACATTTACTTTTACTTCCTGGCACATTTACCCTTTCCTAAAACAGAACATTACTAACAAAGTCAGTATGACCACCTGATTAACTAATTATTTACCATCAGGCAAACTATATAACAAAGAAAATTTTTACAACTTTACATATGAACATTCTAAAAAGGCTTTTTTTTTTGGTAGGAGGAGCACAAACATTTTCTTGCATATATAGTTACAATCCTCTATTTCTGGTAAGCTAAAAGCCATCATAGAAGCATACAGTACAGAAGCAAAAAGTAAACTATTTTTCAGAGAGAAGTCTGGATAAATATGATCCTTAATTTTTCCTACAACTTACCTCTGCAAAATTAATTGATTGAATTATCATAAGGTAAAGTCTGGAGTTTGGTTTCATTAGCTATTTAGAATATAAAATCTGCAGATTCATTAAAAACACTATTCTGTCACATCACTATTCATAAAAGGTACTGATTAAATGGCTGTATTGCCATGTCTGCCATAAGGCTATTGAAAACTGCCCATACATCATGGTTGTCTTTGTCATATTAGATGTAGGCTCATTGTATTTGATGGTAATCTCCATTAATTACCATCAGTTACTTTTCTATTTTCTAACAGCCCTCTCTCCTTCCCATTCTACTGTATATTTAAATATAAGTAACTGTTGTTAGCCAACCCTCCTTGTTTTCATTTTGACTTGTCCACGTTATAACTCTATCTGATAGCATTGTCCATCAAGTTATTGATATTGATTTTTACTTGTGCTCCTAATGTGCACCATCTTAATTTCTACAAGCAAAAAAAAAAAGAAAAACTTTTTTTAATCTACGACAGCATCTAGATTGTGAAAATACTTATATTATTATTATTACTGTTATTATTATTATTATTAAGGCCGCGGTGGTGCAGCGGTTAGCGTTGTCACTTCACAGCAAGAGGTTCTCCCATTCGATTCTCGGCTGGGGCGCCTTCTGTGTGGAGTCTGCATGTCCTCCCCATGGTCGAGTGATGTTAAAGACATGCAGGTAGGTGTATGCATGAACGGACTTGCCTCCTTTGAAGGTTGGGCTTCGGGCTGGCAACTCGGCACCATAAAAATCCACTGCCAATCATTAGTGGATGGGAGTTCCACTGTGGCGATCCCTAACCCGGAAAATCTGAAAGACTTTTTTATTATTATTATTATTGTTGTTGTTATTATTATTGTTATTATTATTGTACTTATTGCCATTGTGTGCATAGAGACATTTCTATCTTGGGGCCCACTCTATAAAACAGATCTGGCAAGCAGTTGTCAGCTCAGTCACCAAAAGTGTAAAAACAAATAAGATAATTAGAACACAAATGTAGTGTTCTGAAGTCAGCTAACAAGAAGACTTCACAAAATATCTGGTCACCGTGTTTTTGAACACTAGGCCTATAATATAAGTGCATCAGTGATGGGAACCTGTGGCTCATACTTTACTAAAGGTTCAGCCAACATCCAAGCTTTTACAAGCAGGTTGTTCAAAGGTTTTCTCACTATGTGCTCATAAAATCTGCTTTTCCCATAGACCATCACTGTAGTGTTCTGACTGCTTTTTAAAGCAGTTCAAAGAGTTCATTGGTGTGGTAAACTGAAAAGCAGAATGCATAACAAATGTCTGTTGAATTATTTATGCTGCTACTAATGCACAGTTTCATGTGGTTTCTAACTGGAAAGTGTATTGAAAAAGAATTTGAAATCTCGTTGGAAAACTGCACAATATTCATTGTTAGCATGGTTTTGTGTTGAGATGACCAATTGTACCACTTTGTGGGACAGCATGATAATTAAGTAATGCAGTTTTAGTGAGGTATAGATTCAGAAATAGTATTTATTCAAAATAATACGTCCGCCCATTAAAGTTCTGTCATTATTGTACTATATGTATTTCTCTGTTATGCCTTGTATGCAAGCTCTAAAGATCACCTTCTCAGAGCAAGTTAAACAGATTCAGAACACATGACAGGAGGAAACTGGTTATAAGTATATGTACAAATTAAATCAGTTTAACAGTGTGAGGTCTAATTTCACAGATTATTTTATTTTACTTGTTCAGGAGCCCTTAACACACAAATACAAAACTAAATGCAAGAACTACAAAACTAAGTGCACTAGTAAGAAAACTGAAAATACGGAGCCGGAAAAAATGGTATATATAGCAAATGAAAGCTAGAATAGTTAATCAAAGTGCAGAAAATGTAAACAGACGTAGAATACAACATTTGATGCCTGACACATCAACTCAACTCAGACAGTGACTGTGACACATGCTGCCTATGTCCTCTCTGGAAAAAGCAAACTATCCTACTACATTAAACATAACAACTATTGAAAGATTAAAGCCATTTCTACTGCATATGGCAGGAGTCAGAATATGTCAGATGCATGAGACATGCAATGTGTCAATGTGTAACAGCAGCTTTATAAATACAACTTGAAATGTTCAGTTCTAATCATGCAATTTAGCAGGAGTATAGAGAGCAGGCATGAACTGTACAAGATTTAGATTTCTTACAAAAATGGGATTTATCAGGAATTTGCAAAGAAATACAAATACAAATTATTCGGAACTGCTCAGTTTGAGAAATGTTAAGAGAAAAGATAATCGGATCCAGATTTTATTATTAGAAAATATATTTCATACTTCCACTTTATAAGTAGCTCTGGTCTGCTGCTTCTCAAAAACAATATAGATTTTTTTGGGGGATAGAAAAGAATCCTCCTTCATATTTATAAATTGGGGCGTTGACAGATTACTTCCTAAGAGAAGCTATAACATTTGAGGCTATTTGAATTTCAAATATTCTTTCTTTCAGGATATCATTTGCTGAGAAATTATTAACTTTGAAGATGAGTGGTCCAGAAATTCATAGTCCACTTCATCTTTGAAGAAAGATACTTATCATCTCTCAAGGAGCTCACCATGAAGGCGGGAAACTCTGAATCTAAACTAGATAGTCTTCAAGACTGTTTTAATCAGCAGTATGACTCACTCAATAATCTCAGCAGCAGGCTTATCAAATAAAAGACTGGTGACCCTATCCATAAATATATTGTGCAGTTACATAAATGCATTCTATGTTCTGGGTTTAGTGCGCTGGTATTTATTGCCACAATTCATAGACATGGATTGCTGTAATAAAAAATGGCATATAAAGCCTATCTGCTTCTGTGAATGCCACACAGGTACACAAAGTACACTGTGGTTTACTACACGTACTCTAGTACACCACAAAGAGCAACCACTGCAAAGAAAGAGCCACACAAAGCAGCAGGGAACAGCTATTCAATATGGTATACTTTACCTTCATAAGCTACTTAGATAAATTACACCTTATAGTGTAGCTGTTCCCTGTTGCCCTGTGTTTTACTATCCTTCCCAAGAGCAATTCACAACAGGCTTTAATTCATTTAGGTATGAGAATATAGCTACAGTCATTACTACAGCATGGTAATGAAGTGATATGGGGACATGGGAGCTTCCATTGGTGGGAATTCACAACATCACTCTGTAAGGTGGAGGAAGGTGTGGATATAGGATCAGAGTTGCTCCACTTTTTTTGTTTTGTTTTGTTTTTCAATGCAGCACAGATATGCTGTTCAGCTTTGTATGCTGAGCAACAGATCTCTAATCTGACATTACATCATCTGTTTATACATGACTGGAGTCCTATTAGTTATCCTGTTGGAATCAGCCTGGTCACAACCAAAAAAGAAAAGGAGTGTATCAATGTGCTGAAATATATTATTCCAAGCCTGATTTTATTTTACGTACAGCAGGGAAACATATTTTGAACATGTGATTTAATGAATTAAGTTGATTAAGGACTCATCAGCTCTGACAGAGTCATGGGGTACACCAAGGCATAATTGAGGGATAAGTCCAATTTTCTCCAGATACAGTGACAACAGAGGTTATTATATTGAGCAGGGGTAAATAACCTCTGCTTGGGTGGAGAGGGAGCATTGCCCCTCCCCCGTTTTTCTTTTTTACATACAATGAAATCAATGTTTCTTTTGCCAAAACTGCTTTCATTTTCATAGAGTTCTGCAACCACTGATTTTGACAGGGTAAGTGCAGTAATATCATGTTCAAATACAAGACTTTTGCCAATCTGCTTTGTAATTTATATGAAAGAGACAGCTAAACATAACCAAGGCTTCTGTAACCATTATGAATCTAGAAGTCAGAATTCTGATAGATTCAAGAGCATCAGCAAGTCCAGTAATAATTATACATTTAAAAAAAAGTTAAACTTATACTCACAGTAAAAAAAAAAAATAATCAATAGACATGAACTAAAATTTTCTTCAGTAAGTTCAGCAAATATATACTTTAGCTATAAAACTTTAAAAATCTGGAAAAGCAATATGTTATATTTGTTGCTGAAAATTTACACACATGGAGGCACTTATGATCTAGCATATGTTGCAGTTGTTACTATCCTCCACTTTATTGTCAGGTTTTGTTTAATATCTTTCTCATGGTCTATATTCATGGTCACTTGACACAAAGATCACTTTCTGCAGTTAGTCTGTTGTCAGGCAGATGTCCAGTTTGGCCAATCATCCTCAGTAATTTTCCAAAACTGCTTATGCACTCTTGACCACAGAAGACCAGAAACAGTCTCTGGAATTATGTGTAACTTATTAGAAAATGATCATCCAAATTCCAGTCAGGTAAGAATATACTGATCTTGTACATTTAACGATCTGACTAGCCAGTTTGATGGTTATAACCTGAACAGAAAATCAAACATTGTTAATAAGTAAATCAAACTGTATTACTACAGCAACAACTTCACCAACAGAAAGACAACATGATATTTCTAGTTTATACAGCTGTGTTTTTAATTGTATCAGTGGATACTATAAAACACAATACACTCAAAAAGCATTTCACTGGACTACACACTCTCCTCTTACTATAAGAGCTCATTGAACAAATTGTAGTATTGTACAGATTAATACAACAATAAGACAATAGAGGTCTACTTTATTCTGTCAAAAGCTTAAAAGGGCAAATACAAATAGCGCGACACGTAAAGAGCGAACCGCGAATATGTCGAACAAACGAAACTGTAAAAAGAGAAGTGTCAAATCGTCATATTTGGCCTGTCTGTGGTATAGCTCCGTAAGGTAAGTGTGCAATAGTTACAGACCTTAGGGTTAGGGTGCAGGTTAAGGTAAGTGAATAGGTAGGTAATGTATGTAAGGTTTAGTGTAGGGTTTTGTTAAGTGTATGTGTGTGGAATATTTAGTTTGTTTGAGTATAGCTCTGTAGGGGAAGTGTGTAGTAGTTACAGACCTTAGGGTTAGGGAGGGGTTAAGGATAGTGCATAGATAGTTGGGTATGTGAGGTTTAGTGTAGGGTTAGCAGTAGGGATTTGGCAGTTTAATTTAGGGTTGGAAGTAGGGTGTTGGTTAGTGTATGTGTGTGTTTTTGTATTGTGTTTGGGTAGGTAGTGTGTTGCGGGTGGTGGGTTGGCTGACTATGATGGTTAGAGGTTTTAAATTTTGCGGTTTAGTACGTTCGACATATTCACAGTTTGGTCTTTATGTGTCGCGCTATTTGTATTCACCCTTTTCAGCTTTTGACAGAATAAAGTAGACCCGACAATAGATTACCTTTGGGAATGGGAAGAAATTTGAATTTTTCCAAAAAGTCTGGAATAGTATTTTCTTATATGCTTCCTTTAATAGTAGTGTAAGTGGATACTCTATGCATGGAGCTATAACCTGATATATTATGGTGGAAGATAATCAATGGAAGCCAGTCCATTATTTTTTGTCTTTAGCAGGAGTGTTTGTGCTTGTGTTAGTAGGATGCAGTCTGAATTTTTTAATTGTTAACTGAGTTTATCACTTAGAACTGAAATGTACTCCCTGAAAAGACTAGAAATGTCTTAGCTGCTCTCTCCAGAGAAAGGAATCAAGATCTCTTTAGCACTGTAGTAGAGCAAAAGTGTAAATTATAGACTCAAAAGAAAAAGGTGTCAGCAAAGCAAATGTGTGTTACAGATGCCTTGGAAAACTACATATAGTTGTTGAGTATAGGCATAAACAAGAAATATTCCATGCATGAGGTAACATCCAGCACACAACAAGAGCTTGTACAAATAAAAAAGACGTGATAACATATTTAGTATTCACTGTTCTTACCATATTTCTGCTAAAAAATAAAGCACACAGCATTACAGCAAACATTTTCATTACACATTTGTGTCAAAAATGTATCAACAGTATGCCCTGATGGAAAGAAAAGAAATGTACATGCAATATTGTAACTGTTTAAATGTATATATTGTAACAGATGATACTGGAAGAGAAGAGGTTAAGATGAGCCCAGGCTAACTTTGGAAAATAGTTGCAATTAAATTAGGCCTTAAAGATTGAATCGTACAGCTGTGATTGCAACCAGAGATGAAATGCCTGTGAGAAGCCTGGATTAGTAGCTCTGTAGTTTTTGTTATTGAGACTACTTTTGGGACCTGCAGGTACTTTACCCTTTGAGAACTCTCTTTTTGAACAAGCTCTGTAGGTGGGGCAGAAGTTTGAAATTGTTTTATGACTTCCTGAAGCTGCAGCAGATCTGAACAAAGCTCTATCTATGCATATGGTAACACAAAGATGCTAAAATACTGGCAGATGACCAGATGTGGTGTCATTCTGTAAGCTATCCCTGAAATAATATTTAGATATTATATTGGAAGTCTCTCAGTCAGACTGTGGTTATTAAATGAACTTCTGTAGACTGTAGGCAGTTGTCTCTAAAGGTGGTTGTACTCTCACGTAGCCACAAGGTAAATATTCAGGGTTTCATTTCACAACAGTTTTATTTATTTTTATTTTTAGTTTAGTTCAGTGAGGGAAAGAAGGCAAAGATGTCGGCAGAGGATTATGGGAAGCTGACAAAGAGCACATTGGCCAATATGTGTGGAGCCAAAGGACTGGTGTATGCCAACCTGACTAAAGAGAAAATGATTTCAGCCTTAGTCACAGCTTAGACCAGCAACCAGGGTAACCAGTCTGGTGATGGGAATTTTCAGCCCTAAGAAACAGGACAGTTCACAGGGTGGCCACGGTGGTGCAGCGGTTAGCGTTGTCACCTCACAGCAAGAGGTTTTCTGGTTCGATCCTCGACTGGGGTGCCTTCTGTGTGGAGTCTGCATGTCCTCCCTGTGGTCATGTGGTTTTCCTCTGGGTGCTCCAGTTTCCTCCCACATCCCAAAGACATGCTGTAGGTGGATTGGACACTCTAAATTGGCCCTAGGCATGAGTGTGTGCATGTATGTGCCTTCCGTGGAAGGTTGGGCGCCGGGCTGGCAACTCAACACCATAAAAAACTCTACTGCCAATCATGAGCGGACAGGTGATCTGCTGTGGCGACCCCTAACTGGGAAAAGCCAAAAGAAGAAGAAGAATGTGCAAGATCTGAATATGCAGGACATTATCCCATTTCTTGTGGAGGTTAAATTACAAAGGAGTCCTTCATACACTGGAGCCAATGCTTCAGTATGAGTAAAGTGGCATTCAGAGAAGTAAATAACAAATTTGCAACCAGCTGACATTGTACTAAAAAGGAGTATAAGAGATGATAGACTATGCAAGATAGGGGGTGGTGTAGCTCTTATGTTTAAAAACCACCTCAACATTCAAACTCTCAACAACCCAGCCCCCCCCCCCACATTGGGAATGAAGAAATCTTATATGCCAACCTCAAACTAAACCCAAATAAAACCATCAGCATAATTGGCTGCTACTCCCGCTCTGGCCAAAATATTCCTCTCCTAAAAAACATCCTGATTTGGGCCAATCTTTCTTTACCCCAAGAAACCATCATCCTCTGCAACTTTAACATCCATTGGCTATCCAACTGGGTAATGACCACCCAGCCATACACGTAAATCTACATGGTTTCTCTCAGCTAATACAATCACCCACCTGTGTAAATAAAACCCCCAACAATCATACCATCCTCAGTTGGATACTAGTTAACAAAGATCCCACTACTACCCAACAGGCCGCCTACCTGACAGCCTCAGTGACCATTCCCCTACTTTCCTTCTAGAACACCATGTTAAAAATACCAATCCCATTATCCATAGAGAAATACTTAACAAAACAAACTTCAACCCCCCACTCCTTTATCTCTTCCCTCCAAAAATGTAACTGGACACCACTAAAATACCTCAATTTAGATGAAGACATCCACTTCTTCAATAGCACCATCCTTAGCATCCTAAACACCCACGGTCCTCTAAGACATGCCAGAGGCAAAACTAAAAGCTCCCCCTGGCTACAAAAAAAACACATGGAATCTAATGAAAATTAGAGATAAAGCTTGGAACACTGGCACTTAACTAAATCCCCCTCTGCTAACCAATCCTTGCTTGAGTTGCGCAATGAGGTCAAATGGCAAATCAGAACAGATAAAACCCTTTACCATCAGTCCACCGTAAGCTTCTCCCATCACAACAATAAGCAATTCTGGTCCACAATAAACTCCATACTCCATCCAGGTAAAATGGGCACTCCCCCACCTACCATCCCCTCCTCCTCCAGCAATATACCTGACTCTTTCAACAAACATATCACTGAAACAATACTATCCTTAGCCAAACAACACCTCTCATCCACTACCCCCACTCTCAACCTAAATCCTCCACCCTACACTCACTCCTTCTCCACACACTTCTGACCAAATATAAGCCAACAAAACTTGCAGCTGGCAACCTTCCCTCAGAATATCTAAAAATGGCAGTTGACACCCCTAGCCTATCCAATTTCCATATTAACCAGTCCATATCAGAAAGCTATGTGCCTTCTCTGTGGAAAATTTCACACATCATTCCCCTACACAAAGGAGACTCCTCCACTGACCTCTCCAATTACCACCCCATCGCCATCCTTTCCCCACTCTCCAAGATCCTTGAGAAATGTGTAAATGATTATGTATTAAACTACCACTTAGTTAATAATCTCCTCTTCAAAACTCAACATGGCTTTAGGCCATATCACAGCACTACCACCACCTTGCTCTCTTTCACTAACACAATCCTTCATCATAAAAACAATGGCTCGTTCACCACCACTATATTTCTGGACCTAGCAAAGGCTTTTGACATGGTATCACACAAAATTCTTCTCTCTGTCCTCACTAATCTCTCCTCTGCCCACTCTGCCACCAACTGTTTCCATAGCTATCTGTCTGGCCGGCAGCAATCAGTTGGTTGGCAAGATCAGCTATCCCCTTGTTTTCCAGTAACTCTTGGTGTCCCTCAAGGCTCCATCCCTGGCCCCCTACTATTTTCCTATTCACCAACAACCTACATACCTCCACGCAGTATGCTTCTCTCATACAATATGCTGATGACTCCACCCTCATCTGCTCTGCTCCCACTTTACCAGAACTTCAAAAGATCACACAAGAGATTTCACATCTGTAGAAAGCTGGCTATCCAGTGCCCAACTTCTATTCAATCCCAGCAAGACCAAACTCCTTATCTTCCAACCCTACAAATCTAACCAGAATTCAACTCACTACAACATTCTTACCAAAGACAACACCATCATCTCCCCATCTGAGCACACTAAACTCCTTGGTGTGGCGATTGACAACAATCTCAAATTTGATTTCCACATATCTCTTATCATAAAAAAGTGCACAAAAAACTCAGGGCGCTATATAGAAGCAAGCAATACCTAGCCAAGGCAGCCAGAACCTCTATTGCTAAGTCACAACTAATCTTCACCTTACTCTACACCTCTGTGATACTGACCAACCTTAGTCAGGCTGACCTAAACAGACTCAAAACCTGCTACAATAGAACTGCAAAATTTGCAACAGGTGCATCATTCCACAGCCACCACTGTAACACACTTAGGGAACTTGAATGGCTTGAACTCCAACAACTTCTTCACCTAAATCAACTCTCGTTTTCCCACAAACTGGTAAACCACCTTCATAAGATCCCATCTCTTCAAAACCTACTTCAACCCTACTAATCCTCTAGACACCTACGCTCAAGAGCAAAAAATCTACTTCTTACCACCAAACCCAAAAACTCGGGAGAAGAAGCTCTATTCTCCTCTGCCATATCCAAACTATGGAACAACCTCCTCCCCCTCAGTAACCAAGTTAACTTCCAGTGGTCAATTCAAAACTGCACTCAAATCTCACCTAAAAATGCACTGGCTCTGTCCTTCTCCAATCCCGACTAACAAACCTCCTATCCAAACAGTACAAATTTTTACTTTTATTATCTGCCACATGCTTTTCAGCTTAATTCATAAGTTTTCTTTATGGGTCTCTTTAAATTGTTACAAGAGCCTATTGCTCACTATCTTATTGTTGTTTTGTTCCTCACTATGTATCTATTTACCCTGTTTTATTGTACATCATGTTTCTTTACTGTAAACTCATTTATTCTTGTATATTTTACTTACTGTACTTGTAGAACTTTTCTCCCCGGGCCTCCGCTGAAAATGGACCTGTGTGCAGTCAGAATTTCCCGGGAAGCAAATGTAAATAAATAAATAAAATAAATGTAATTTGCTTTGTTGAAAGCTAATTAGACTAAGCAACAGTAAACACGATATTTGATTGCTTAAGGTACTGGACTGGCCTTGGTAGGGAAAAGCAGAACAAAGAAATTTGAATAAATCTGTGCAGAAATGAAAACATACATAAAAACATACATTTTGAAACTGAGGTTTTAGAAAATGTTTACTAAACACAATTATTACTTAAAGAATAAATGTTTATGCTGCAGGAGGCAAGTATTATTTGTATTATGTATTATTTGAGACTCTGATCTTAAAGGAAACCCGTGCTGTCAAAATGCACATTTTATGAAAATGTGCATGGTCTAGTAAACATACTTCTCAAATGTCCCTGGTTTCACAGAATGTGCCTGAGTTTGCCTCATATTTTCGTCTTGTCCCTCATAAAGTTTTTGATTTTCTGCTAAATCACTGAGGATTAAAGTCAGTCAATATTGCAAGTTATTAAAGCTTCAAACATTACCCCTCCCCCCCAATTATTTGTGATTATTTAAAAGTTCTTGAGCAAAGAAGTTGAAAGGTTTGCTGGTAAATGCACTGAAGTAAGTTTCTTTGGATTTGTTTTGTTTCAAACTTTTTCTTATGTTTATAATTTAAAGAGAATTAAAGGATTATTGTCACCATGTAGTCTCAAAAACCGATGCTACAATTTTTATTTTGTCCTTTATTACATTTTAAAACAACTCAAACTCTAACATGTCCAGAGAGTGAAAATATATAAAATAAAAGCAATAGTTTTGCTGTCTCCTTTTTAGATATTTTTGGCTTTATTATATTTTAAAATTAAGGCAAATCAAAGAATATAAACATGTATGACACTATCAACATCATCTTTTATTGCCCTTATTCTACTATCAAACTGGAATTTCAATGTAACCAGAAAATTGGAAGCTTTGGAGTCAGGTTGAGCTATTCATTAACATAGTGAAGAATTCTATAAATGCATTCTGTACTATGTGTTTAATATTGCTGCATTTAGTATTCAGTCATGGTGGATCGTGCTAATAAATGGCAACATACAACACATTTTAAGCATTTTTTTTAAATAATGCACAGGCATGCATAGATCACAAGGTTTACATGTGCGTGTCGAAGGGAAAAATTGCTGTGTAGCATAAAAGAAATATAAAGCGCAGAAGGAAACAGCTACTTCTCTCGTGCTGTGCCCTGCATCATACCATAATGTGATTCATACAAGTTCCAAAGATAGGCATGATGGTGGTGCTAGAGTCAGGTATCCAGTGTTCTGGAAGCTTCCATTGGAGGACATTTAAAAGCATCACTGTGTGTAAGCAGCAGCAGTTTGGTTGTGGTAGTAGGTTTGTCTGCACAAAAGGAACTCTATTGCTGATATTTTTTCTCCTTTGCAATTGTAGTTTTTGTTATTATTGTTGTTAAAGCAGTAGTCATATGTTTCTCATCTGGATATGCTGAACAACGTATCTGTAAGGAATGAGTATCACTTCACTAACAGGTTGTTGTATGTGGTTAGAGTCTTCTAAGTTATCCATTTGGGACCAGTTGATATGAGTTAGTGCAGTGTTGCAGTGTTTGAGAAACACATATGATCCTGGCCGGGGGGGGGGGGGGTTAATTTGCATATGTACCCTGAGTACAGAGTACTATGCCGACACAATGAAGTAAAGCTGCATACATGGTCTTACCCTATTGTGTACCATTTTCTGTGAATTGTATAAGGCCCTGGTGTGCTATTCCACAGCAAAGCAGTCCTACTCCACTGCACATAAGCTTATGAATAGTGACCCAAGTTTGAAATTTATTAGTATAACTTCTGAGCTATGCAAGAAAAAAATGTAAGTTGCTATTTTTGCATATAGCAAGAGAAGAAGATGTTAAAGGTGTATAATGCAAATGAGCTGCCAGAGGATGAGAAAGGTGATATATATATATATATATATATATATATATATATATATATATATATATATACATATGGTAAAACAAAAGTTTAATGAGTACTATTAACCAAAAAAACAACAATCTTCTCCCCATGTGAAATTTTTATTTCAACACTGGTTTACCAGGAAAGCCTGACTTGGAATGCTCCAGATGCATGTATTTGTAATGTGGGAGGAAACCGGAGTACCCAGAGAACACCCACATGAACGCAGGGATGACACTCAAACTCTGCACAGAAGGCACCCCAGCCGAGAATCGAACCAGAGAACCTCTTGCTGTGAGGTGACAATGCCACTGCTACACCACTGTGCTGTCCGTGATGTGACGTGAGATGTGGTCTTTTAAGAAATCAGTCTATATGAAACTAATGATGCTTATGTGCTTTAAATTAGACATAAAGAAAAGGATTGTGAGTTTGAAAATCTTTGTAGTTCAATAAGAGAAAGAATTGTATGCATCATACAGAGTGATCATGTACTGACTAAGTTACTGACAGAAAGGGACTTGACCCTAGAAGAAGCAGTAGACATATGTAGAGCAAGTGACTTACATGACATGCAGAGGAAAATATTAACTATAGAGGAGGAACCATGCAGAATAAAATCTAAAAATGAATGTCAAAATAATAAAAAAAGAAAGAATGCATATATAAAAATGTAAAGAGAGCTGATCATGGCAATAAAGTGATATAAATAAATAGCCAAGCCTGTCATGATAGCAACTGATAAACTAAAAAAAAAAAATAAGATGGCAGCTAATAAATAATCTTTGTATAAGTTGTGGATATATGTATATGCAGAGCTTTTTGTTGGCTTACATGAGGCCCTGCAGTATCTGTGAAAATGTTGGTTGTTTTGCTAAAATATGAAGGTTTAACTGGTAAAGCACCTTTAACAGACAAAGACCACTATTCAGAAATGTTACCAGAAGTGGTAAGCCTTTCCATTAGCAGCCAAACCATCACAGTAACAATTTCAGGTTCAGATAGTGCCCTACCACAGTGATGTTCCACAAGTGGGAACGTCAACACGGAAGGTATGATACATGGCAATGAGGGAATGTGAGGAGGAGCTAATGCTAATTAACCATATGCTCTCCCCAGAAACTGCCTGGCTATGTAAATTACCATGGCCAGATGAGAAATTTAACTTGGCTAAACAATGGCAGTCACCCACTGAAGTTAATGGAAGAAGCTATATTGCAACTAAGTTCAGTGAGGTTCACCAGAAATTTAGGGGTTGATTGTGTGTATATGTCTGGCAGTGTGTGTGTGTGTGTGAATGTCTGTGCATTTCTATAGGGATATGAATAGATCTGGATGACAGTCCCATGTCAGAGTGTGAATGTGGGTGAATGGGTGTGTCAATGAGTCCAATCGAGTATGGATCTGTGATCTTAAGTGGATGTCACTGTGTATGTGTGCATGTATATATATGATTGTGTCTGTAAATGGTTGGAGGGTACTGTCTGTCATGCCTCTCAACATCATTGCCCAAGAATTCTGAAAAAAAGCCAAAAGTAACTGGAGATAAATGACCAAAATCAGAAACAATTTTTAAATATTACTCCAACTCACTTAAAAAGTTAATAGAACAACAGAGTTTGCATCAACATGCATTTCCTAAATCATAAGATATATGAAAGTCTAATGTCTAGCATTATTGACTGACTGTAATCCTCAGTGATTTACCAGAAACACTAAACTTTTATGACAGATAGAGCAAACATACTTGTCAACAACATTGCTGTTATTCAAATTTGTGGACGGTTAAAATGTATGGTGCCTGTATAAATACACTTCATACAATCCAATGAAATCTAAAATACTAAGAATCTAAACCTCTTCTGCACCATCAACAGAGCAGTTTGGTAGGACAGGTATATCTCGCAGAGGATACTATTGCTCTGAAACAGACTCCCCATCCACATAAAGTTCATCCTTGTCCATATTCAAGAGCAGCTTGGATCTATGAATGGGAAACAGAAACTTTACTCCAGGGCTGTACCCTGTACTACTAATCGACAGAGACAGCTTCTAAATGCTTTATCCCATGCATGGTTTCCCCTTAAATTATCTAAGGTATAATCCCAGTTATTCTTATTAGGGATAATATATAATTATCAACCCTGAGATGGATAAGCTCAATCTCTAATGAAATGCAATTGGTTAAATTGAGCAGAAAAAAAGTAAATTAGCTAGGCTTAAATTGGCCCAGATGGGCACCTAGCCTAGTACTTACCTATGAAATGACAGGAAATAAACAAAATAATGAACACTCATTTTTGGCAGTTACAAAGAAAAAATAATAATTTTCCTAGAGCTGTGAATTAATGCCTTGTAAGGGAGTTAAACAGTGCAAACATTGGTCAATGCAATGCACAGGCTGCCAGAGGACACCCACCACAAAGTGCTTTTAACATGAACAGTAAAAGCAAGTGATTCAGAGATCATGTAGATTATCCATTAATAATGCCTTCCTCATTGTGGCTAAAGCTGTTTCTGAACTGCTTTTGCTGAGATAGCATAAACTGACCTACCTGCAGTCATAAGCATCACTACACTGGGGCACACCAGGAAACATGCCCCAGTTGTAAATTACTATGCCCTGGTTATTGACCCAGCAAAAATACAAAGTTTTTTGTTTTTATATAGTAATAAGACATAGGCAGCCAATCTATATCCTTTCACAATGTAGTCTAACTCTAAGCCCAATACTTTCTGAGTCAGCACTCTATTTGCGACTATAACCTGCCACTAATGCGAACTGTGCAGGCTAACTGCCTGTATACCTGCAACTATACAAATGTGGAGCTTACTTAGTGGTCTCTAGTCAACTTATCAGAGATCACCATGAAAGGGAAATTATAGAGTTGCAGATCTTCATGCATAGTTTTCCCTCAGTAGGTATGTGTTTTACATTTTTTTTTATTTAAAATTGTTACTAGAGGCATAGGCAGTGCTACACTGGGGCACATTGAGGCACATGTGTAGATCAGAGTGTGTGTATGCACCTTTAAGAAGCATTTCCAGATGTACCAAGTGCATATAAATAGTGAGCATGTGCAGGCAACAGTGCCATTTTGAGAGATCAGCCAGAATATTAACATGTATGAGTGTGGCAGTCAGTCTGTTTATAAGTTTAAGTTCTAGTTACAAAGCCTCATTTGTAATGTGTTTGTGTGTAATAAAGCTGCTTGAACTGAACCCACAAATGTTCATCTGTTTTATACTGACCAGACGAGTAACATGGTGTCAAAACCAGGATTAAAAGAACAACTTCTTTGAGTCATGAGGTGCAGAGTTGAAGGTGAAGGCAGATTAAGCTGTTTGAGTAAAACAAAGCTCAGACAAACAAAAAAGGCCAGAAATTAGCTAAAGGTAAAGAAAACTGCACAAATGGTTTATTTGGCAAAGCACTTGAAAGTGCACATTTAAAAGGTACAAAATACATTATTAATCAAACAAGTAGCACAAAACGTATTATTAATCAAACAAAATGCACAAACCACATTATTAATTAAATGAAATGTTGGAAACTACGATATTTGATAAAACTAGCAGAAATATTTATATGGGGCTCAGA
Organism: Protopterus annectens; assembly: GCF_019279795.1. NCBI lineage: Eukaryota > Metazoa > Chordata > Ceratodontiformes > Protopteridae > Protopterus > Protopterus annectens. Next base: position 289,689,534 of record NC_056737.1, read on the forward strand.
ATTACCTTTGGTTTGCATAACACGCATGTTTAAAGTAAAATGGGCACAAGAAAAGTATGATGAGCATGAAAAGAGATTAAAAGGGCATGACGAGTACAATAAATGGGCAAGTTAGGCTTAAGGAGCAAGGCAACTGCATGTTTTCTAGGAAAGGACTGTGTTTGGGCACAAACTACTATTTTGAATTGACCGAAGCCATTCAAAGCATAACTACAATTGTTCAAGGTATCTCAGAGTGTACAAAGTGTTTGCAGAGTGTGTGCTTTATTACAGTGCAATTATTTCAAAGAGTTTGCTGTGTACAAAGTACAGTTATATTGCAAAGTGCAGTCAAAGTACAGCTATTTCAAAAATGTTCTTGTGCTGTGTACATTTATTCGCAAACTGTCACCATTTCAATATGTTTCTTGCACTGTGCAGTTATTTTGCAAAGTACAGCCATTTTGAAAGGTCCTTGTGCTGTGTTCAGTTTATTCATAAAGTACAGTAATTTTGAAGTATTTCTTACACTGATAAGGAGAGATTTCACAAAGTACAGTGATTTCAAAGTGTTCTTGTGCTACTGAGATTTATTTAGGAAAGTGAAATTTCAAAGAGTTTGTTGTGCTATTGGGCATAATTACAATTACCTGCATAAAGCTCTGCCATATATATTTATGTGTATATGTGCGCACATAATTTCAGGCACCTTCACTACTGTGTGTTGATATGGCAGAGGCATTTCACAGACCAGATCCACTTGTGTTTGATCATAATACAGCTTAGAATTGGAGAGTATTTGACCAGGAATATGATATTTTTATACAAGCAGCTTTTTATGACAAAGATGCACATATGAGGGCATTCATTTTGCTTAACTTAGCTGGGTCAGAAGCCATTGAAAGAGAGCGTTCATTTGTGCATGCACCAGAAGTATATGCTGGAGAGGAGAAAAACTCCCATAGTGTGGTACTGGCTGAATGAAGAGATGACCCTAAGTGCTTAAAATGCAGATTTATAGAAATGTGCAACCCCCAGACAAATGTTACATTAGAGAGGCACTTATTTTATACAAGAGACCAAAAGTCAGGTGAAACTTTTGCAGCTTATATTACTGACTTGAAAAATAAGGGCACAACTTGCAGATTTGGTGACTTAAAAGATGAGTTAATAAAGGACAGGCTTGTGTGTGGTGTTAGTGTTGCTGCAGTGAGAAAGATTTTACTTTGTGAGAGTGATTTAATGTTAAGCAAAGACATAGAGATTTGTCAAGTTCATGAGTGCACAGAAATGTACACACACATGCTTGCAAGTGATAAAAGCATGGTTTCAGCAACCTCTAGAGCAAATATAAGCAGCATGCAATACGTGGCAAGCAGAAACAGGCCTATGAATATGGCAGCTGCAACCCCTGTGGGTGTGTCAGGGAAAACCTGTAGCTTTCTAGCAAGTTCCAAAAATAGCTCAGTAAAAAGGGCATGCTCAGTGCAGTATAAGGGTGAATCAACAAAACTGAAATTAAGTCTTATTGTTAACTGTCATAAGTGTGGAGCCAGTTATGAGTTTAAAAGGGAGAAGTGCTTAGCATTCGTCAGCAATGCCACAAGTGTAAATAAATGGAACCATTTTCAAAAGTTTTGTAAATCAAGCTAGCCTCATTCAGTTATTAAGAAAGGTCCCACAAAAAAACAAGTTGATCATGTAAAGAGCTGCAATCCAACTTTCTTTGTATATGGTGTATCAGTGGTCAGTGAAAAGGTTAATGCAGTAGATTTTTGGCAAATAATGAAGTATGTTGTACTGTCCTGATCAAAGGAAAAAAAACACAGAGCTCAAAGGAGACTGGTTCAAAGTGTGATGTAATATCAGTAGAAACATTTGCTAAAGTGAGAGCTTGTGAGCAACTTAATTTGACCAATTAAGTGAAGCTTGTTGCTTACAGAGGTGATGAGATTTAAACCGAAGACTCAGTAGTTCTTTCATGCTATTTGGCTGGGAACAGTTACAGCCTGCAATTTTATGCAGTCCAAATACCTGTGCTGTCATTATTAGATCTCAGAGACAGTTTGAGAATGAAGCTGCTTTCTTTTACCAAAGAAGTCCATCATGTAAGCACATGTCCCAGTTCCAGCATCAGTGACATTATTTTCTCAGACTATGCTGATGTGTTCAACGACAAGCTAGGCAAACTTCCAGTTGTGTACTCCATGAAAGTAGACCCAGAAGTCAGTCCAGTGGTCAGACCAGCAAGGAGACTTCCAGTAGCTATGCAGAACAAAGTCAAGGTCCAGTTAGACAAAATGGTGCAACAAGGGGTGATTTGTCCAGTCACAGAACCAACTGAGTGGGTGTCTTCCATGGTAACTGCTCATAAGAAAAATTCAGATGAAATCAGAATATGTATTGACCCAAGAAACTTGAGCAAGGAAAAAAAAAAGATGTCATCATCCTATGAGTACAGTCGAGGAGATTGCTGCCCTCATGCCAAATGCCACTATTTTTTGTGTCTTAGATGCAAAGAGTTCATTTTGGCAAGTAATGCTTGATCACAAATCTTCATTACTGACTACATTCAGTAGCCCATTTGGTAGATACTGATTCTTCAGGATGCCTTTTGGAATAAATTATGTCACTGAAGTCTTTCAGCGTGCAGTGGAGCAAATTTTTTCAAGCTTCTAGTGTGCAATAATAGTTGATGATTCACTGGTTGGAGGTAATGGTGAAGCAGAGTATGACATAAACTTCAGGAAAGTTCTGGACAGAGAGCATGAAGTGAATTTAAAGCTCAATCCTCTGAAGTGCACCAGAAGATACTTATGTAGGTCATTTATTTACCAGTACAGGCTTACTACCAGATCCTTCTAAACAGGTAGCCATTCTTGAGATGCCAGCTCCAGACAATGTTCAAGCTCTACAGTGCTTTCTTGATATGTTTAACTATTTGTGTAAATAATTTATCCCTGATGTCAGTGAGTTATCAGCACCTTTAAGAGAGCTGACATGCAAAAATGTTGCATGGCCATGGTTAGAACAACACCAGAGAGCATTTGATAACCTCAAAATCAAATTGCTAACCCACCTATATTAAGATACTAATGTGCCCACAAACCAGTAGTTCTTTCCTGTGATGCTTCAAAGTTCGGTCTTGGTGCAGTTATTCTGCAAGAAGGCAGACCTGTTGCCTATGCATTTAGAACTTTTACTCAAACTGAGATGCACTATGCTCAAATTGACAAGGAACATTTGGCACTTGTGTTCACATGTTCAAAGTTCCCATGATTATATTTATGGCCAAGCTATCCGGATAGAAACTGACCATTAGCCTCTAGTCACTACTTTAAAGAAGCCGATGCATTCAGCTACAGCAAGACTACAAAGAATGATGCTCAAGCTGCAAAAGTATAATTTCAAAATGGTCTATATAAAGGGTAAACGTCTTTATCTGGCTGATGCCTTATCCAGATTGCCCAGAAATACCATGGAACAGCTTGATGCAGAGACTTTTGACTTTGATGTCATGGAAGTCCATACTTTTTCTACCTCAAGACTTGAGCTAAGAGATCACACTAAAACTGATCCAATTTTGCAAAAGCTCAACCACTTCATTAATGCAGGATGGCCATCAAAGCAATCCTGTGTACAGCCAGAAGTACATCCTTACTTTCCATATAGAGATGAGATGTTGATGGAAGATGGTATCATTTTCAAAGGTCCAAAAGTCATTGTTCCTACTTCCTTGCAATGTGAATACATTCAGATTTTGCATTGTGGCCACCCAGGTTCCGATTCTACCAAAAGAAGAGCAAGAGGACTAGAATTTTGGCCTTCTTAAGTGAAAGACTTTGATGAAGTGATTTCTTCTTGTTCAGTGTGCAACAGTACTAAACCACATTTGCAAAAGAGCCACTTCAACTGAGCCAGATTTCTGAACTACCTTGGTCAGCAGTTGCCACAGACATATTTGAGTGGAACAATCAGCATTACTTAGTGTTGGTAGACTCTTATTCAAACTGTTTTGAGATCGATTTCCTACCTAATCTAACATCCAGTACTGTTATTACTAAGATGACATGTTATTTCACAGTCCATGGCAGTCCACACAAAGTTAGTTTGCAGTCCTGAATATCCACAGATAAACGGCCTTGTTGAACATGCAGTATAGAGTGCAAAACAATTACTAGACAGGTCGTAGCAGGACAATACTGATATCTTCTTGAATTTACTTAATCTCAGAAATATATCCTGTGACAACTTACTTGGCTCACCTGCTCAGAGACTTCTATTTAGGGAAACCAGAACAACCTTGCCTATCAGTTCTAGTTTGTCGGTGCCTAATGCTAAAAACAACAGAGCAATCAAAGCCCAGCTTTTTAAGAACTGTTCTTCTCAGAAGTCCAGCTATGATAAAATGAGCAGATTTCTTCACCCGTTAAAAGAAGGAGAGACAGTGAGGATGCAAACGGTGAAGGGCTTTGATTGAATTGGTCAGTCGAGAGGTATATGTGCTAAGCCAAGATCCTACTTAATGGAATCTGAGGGTATAGCATACAGGAGAAACTGCAGACATCTTCTTCCTGTATCAGAAATGATAGTGCAGCTTTGTACCTGTGATATAGACTCTAGATCTCAGAGCAACCCTGACAATGTTCGCACCGAAGAACATGTTACAGTATCCATTCCCATTACTGATGATGTCCCAGTTGTCCCCAAAGTTGAACATTCCTTGAAGACAGTTCCCATTGCTAGATCCAATTCTGACTTTCATGTTACATGATCAGGTCATATTTCTAGACCTAGTGTAAAATACACAGCAACCTGGACATGATTGTTTTATATGTGTCTGGTTTTGTATGATTGTATGTCAAATAATTAGTTCTGTATAACTGCATGTCAAAAGATCGTTTCATATATGGATCATTTCTCAAAGAGGGAGGAAATAGATCAGAGAGTGTGTATGTACCTTTAAGAAGCATTTCCAGATGTAGCACGTGCATATAAATAGTGAGCATGTGCAGGCAGCAGTGCCATTTTGAGAGAGTCCTGAGTATCCTGACCAGATGAGCGACAACATGCCCTAGCTGTAAAATATTGTGCTTTGAGGAGTACTCCAGTAAAGGATATGAATTTTTTCCATAGTTACAGGATATGGACAGCCACCTCATTTTCTGTTACTATGCAGTCTAACTCTAAACATCTGTGATCAATTGCTAAGGGCAACCTATTGCAATGCTTTCTGAGTTTCAGTAGTTTCAATTCAAGTAGACAGACTGAGGTTTGACTGCAAACCAGGTGACTGGAGTTCTGTTAGTGTGTTACTGAGGGACCAAGGCAGGGACGGAGAGGGCTGAAGGTTCATGGCCTGCTCACCACTCCCATGGGGTGGAAAGAGTACGTATTCATTTGAAGGACATAAGACACAGTGATCCCCATAGTGTATAGTAGAGATACTGCCAGTCAAGTTCAGGGGAGGGGTAAGGTTGCAAGGATGGAATTCCCCTTGCAGAAGTTAGAAGATGTCCTCTACAACTGGCTCATTTTGCATTTGCTTCCCAGTGCCTCACTGAGTGTACACATCTTTTGGCCCAGGCCGTAAAATAACATACCTTGAACCACACCCCCGATGGCTGCCTGGATGATGACCCCATCTTGGTCAGCCCTCACCTGGTGAAGGGAATGATTTTGCTAACAGACCAAGACAAAGTCTAACTGAAGGCAGGAAGTGCAGTCAAAAGGCATAAGTAAAAAAAGATGCAAACTACCTAATATCCACTGACTGTTGTTTAAAATACTCTGATGTGCACAAACTGAGACAGCCTATAGCCAAGACAATGATCAGTATCATGAAAAGGATTTTTGCTAGATATGTGAATCCTGAGACTGCTCTGAATATGGCCCACAGTTTAAGAATTTGAAATTTCAGAGGTTTTCTTTCAATGGGAATTCTGCCACATTACCACAAGCCCAAAATACCCATAAAAATGGCCAAGTTAAGATGATCATTAAAACAATAAAAAAATCCCATGAAAATGATGTATCTTAGATGGCAAAAAGAATTGTCACCTTGCAATGTTACAGTTATATAATACTTCTACAGCTAGTAAGGTTGTCACCTGGTAAGTTTATTATGTCAAATACTGAGTTCAAAACTCCTTATTTTATCAATGTTGTTGCAGCCACAACAGTTTTTCAAAAACATGATGGAATCATGCCATGCACATTAAAATAACTACAATATGTCCACACATGGAGAAATTATACTTCAGCCAAGAGTTATTGGAATTATACTGAATCTTTTTAACAAAAACAAGACACTGTACTGCAATGAGATGAAACACAACACAGGGTACATAAATAATTCAAATACCAAAAAGTACTTTGCTTAGATGCTACAGATGCCATTTGCATTAAAGAATCCAAACAAAACTTCATGATCTACTACTAATATTCTACGAAGGACAAGAGGAATGGAGAAAATAAAATAAAGAGACTCTATTTCAGAGAGGACAAGACAAAATGGCTGTGCTGCAGACAGGAAGAAGAACCATCAGGGAGCTAAAGTCCTCAGAATGGAAACCATGGAAACCCTGTCCCAAGCTTCAAAGATCTCACAGTATGAGCCAGCCCAAAACTGACGCCTTATCCCATAAACCATTAATAACACCAGACATGTCTCTTATCTGGTGGTCAAGGTACTGCAGAGGGATTACACCACCCAGGTGGCATTTATGGGAAAGATCATGAAGTATCAACTTGAACTTCAGACAAAGATGGATTATTGTGTTGCTGTTTGTTTAGCAAATACTACTAACAAAAGTCAGAACTGCAGTCAGGTCAATTGGCACCCTGGGCAGCTTCCCAGACTGGCATCCTACTTAACCCAAAATTGAAGTTCAAAAGAAATTCCTTCTGCAAATTGATCAAAATAGTATCCTTGGAACACCAGAAATGTAGCAAAGTGAATCCACATCACTTAATATCTCGTATGCTGTTGCCTTCTGAAAGAATGTTTCTCCCAACATTATGAGGGAGGATCAGTCATCATTTTGGAAATGAAAGAGTTTATAAATATCAATATGCTCATTTATGTTTTTACTATATACACAAATCACAAACTGCTGACTATTTAATGAAAAGAAACATATTCAGTAACAGGCTTCATTAAGAAAACAACACTAGACAGTGCTACAGAGATTGTATGAGCAATGGCTCATCTACATGCTAGGTAAGTGTCAGGATAATGTTGATACACTGATTAAGTTACCTATTCCAAAATAAAGCCTACAGTTCTGGATACACCTAAAGTTAGATGTTATGGACAATGCATCACTGAATACTAAACAAAGTAAACATTGGACTAACAAAGATGTGACCTTGTCACAACGTTTGTATTTCGTGGACTGGCTAAGGTGTAATCTTGTCACAGTTTTTTTCATATGGATTAAATGGCTGACCTGTAGTATCTGAGCTAAGGTGCATGCGACACTATTACAGAGGAGTAATCCAGTGTACCAGAGATGGGTGTGTCCTACAGAGGAGAGGCAGGGCCTAGCATCATCATCCATCAGCAGTGTCAAACATATAGCAGCCACCGTGGTGCAACTGTTAGCATTGCTGCCTCACAGCAAGAGGTTCTCTGGTTCGATCTTTGGCTGGGGTGCCTTCTGTGTGGAGTCTGCATGTCCTCCCTGTGGTCACGTGGGTTTCCTCCAGGTGCTCCAGTTTCCTCCCACATCCCAAAGACATGCTGTAGGTGGATTGGATACTCTAAATTGGCCCTAGGCATGAGTGTGTGCATGTGTGTGCCTTCCATGGAAGGTTGGGTGCTGGGCTGGCAACTTGACACCATAAAACTCCACTGCCAGTCATGAGTGGACAGGTGATCCGCTGTGGCGACCCCTAACCGGGAAAAGCGAAAAGAAGAAGAAGACTTCCTCAAGCTCATCATGGAATGACTCAAATAAAAGGCTTACCCAGATCCTATGTATGGTGGCTTCATGTGCAATTTGATGTGATAAGGAAGTAAAGCAGTGCAATAAACATCCTACAAGTACGCAAGTCAACACTGAATACACCTTTCCTCCGCAGGAGTGGCATATGGTCTAAGATCATATGGTTTAGACTGTAGACCAGTGTGCTTTTTTTCTTTTCTATCAATTTTTTATAGGTGTTTACTCCTATTTTTTGAATACGTATGCTTCTCAGACCATCAGTGCAAATCAACGGCATTTCATAAATGCTCATTTTTAATAAAAATTTTGTGTTCTACTCTTACATAACTTGCAAATTTTAAGAAAGGAAATGGAATATATTATATAGTTTTTGCTGGATTTTATGGCTCAGCTAAGTGCCTAGCAGACTGTGCCATACATACTTAGAAGAAAGAGATAAATAAAATTAAATGTGAGACTGGAAACAAAGCTGTCACAGTTCTTGTTTGACTACAGAATTACACCTCAGGTGGCAATAGATTTTACACTGGCAGAAATGCTTATATCAAGAAAGCTAAAATCCACATTTGAATTGGTTCTGCCACATATGAAAACAAAAATAATTTGTGGCAGTGACAGGTTTAGTAGAGCAAGAAAAAAAGGCCTATAAATAACAGGGCAGTGAAGAGACAGTCAGATCTGCCAGGAGGCAAGGTACTTCCAGTACATGAAAAGTCCATAAACAAAACTGAGCTTTAAAGTGATATACAAAAGACAACAGCACTTATTAGTGATAAAACAGGAGCACACAGTAGCATTTCTTGAAATGTATGCCTTCCTCCAAAGGTCAAGCCTGTGTCTAATTAAAAGAAAATTTAAAACTTCCAAGCTGAACTAGCAATGTCTGTAGACGGCTTGTGTGTGTGTCTGCTAATCTATCGCCTGTGAAGAAACAGTGATAAAGAGTAAAAAATCTTTTCAGAAGGCAATAATGGAGAAAAACAGTAAGTTATTAACTATTTCCCTTTCCATTTCGTTTTTATCAAGTTATTATCCTATCCTATCAGGGTCATGCAGAAGTTCAAGGCGATTAAAAGAATTACATACATGAACCTGTATTTGCACCTAATCTCCACCCCTTTCTTCAGGAGGGAGACATGCATTGTATCAATATGTTCTTCCTTGACTAGCAGTTCCGATACATTTAAATGGATGAGGGAAGGGATTTGCAATGTTTGTGTTGTTTGCTATACTGAATTTTTGTACATGGCACATTGAGATTCATCACAGGTCCACTGATGCACAATCGTTTGTTTAACATCTGCCCACACTTCAGTGCGACAGAAATGAAAAAATATGGGGGGACGGCAGCATCAAACACCTATATGTCACAACAAAGCTGTCATTATAATAAAATTATGATACACAGAGCTTAGAATATTGAATTAAAAAATGTTAAGAGATGGCCAGCATTATATTATATTATACTGGAATGTTAATGATTTCAGGCAAAGCAGGGGCAACATATTGCAGTCCTATACAGCCTTATGAGTATCTGCAAACAAAATATAGCATCTTTAGTAACCTGCTATGTAGTGTTAGAAAGCCCTTACTTTGTGAAGATATTATGTAGCATTGGTGGATGGAGAAAATGTTACCAGCTTTAACAAATGCAAAACGTACAGAATCTTCAGCATCCAATAAGCCGCAGTGTCTGAGAATCATTTGCGAATGAAGATGAAGGAAGTGATACAGTAGCATTCTTCCCACCTTTCTAATTCAATTTACTTAGTGCAGTTTCATCTGTCTTTCTGTATTATGAATGAATAACATTCATCTGCATTATACTTCAGTTCTGGTTAATCATTTTGTCATTTTGCTATTTCTAGGGTACAATGCCACATGTTTGAATAGTCTAATTATATATGCTGAATTAATTTTAGCTGGTTTAGCTTTTTTTGTTTACAGATTTTGTAGGCATTTTTGTCTGATATTTCCCTGCTGTCTGAACATGTTATTCATTAGATTTCATCTGATATTGTGGACCATATCAAAACAGTCAGTCAGTCATTCTAAATTTATTCTGCTGCCCATTCCTTTATCTAGCATCCGTTAGGACTGTTTGGAGCAGACTACCATATTTTTGCAGAAAGAAACACATAGGCCTTATTAGCAAATATTGAAGAGGGCTAGAGAAGAGTAAAACTGATAAGAGTAAAAAAAGTTACAGAGGTGCAGGACAAAACAAAGATTACCAGTAAAGAAACTGAGCCAGAGTGTTGCAACATGCAGAAGGGAGGGTAGACATATGTAAGCCATGCAGTAAACAACTGAAGCTGAACACAATGTAGAGGTAGACTAGGAAATTATTTATTTATTTCTATTTATGCTTTTGTTTTCTGGGTTAGTCCCACTAGGGTAGTTGCCTCTTTTCAGGGGAGACGCGATTTCTATAGGGGTAATTTGGCAAGGGCATTGGGAAAGTTACTCTACTCTTTTCAGTTGGTGCTGTGGAGTCTTTTACATCCCCTGAACTGCCCCCAAATCAATGGGACCTTTGTTTAACATCTCATCAAAAGGATGACAGTCTCAGGAGTGGAGCACCCTCGTTATGCTGTTCTTCAGCGTGAGCAATCCAATCACCTGGTGTGGAAATAGAACCCACAACTTTCTGGCCAACTAACACCAAAGGTATGCATGCTACCTGCTGCACCACTGACATTGGTATTTATGCTCATGAGTATGTTTGTGTGCATGCAAGTATGTTTGTATGCATATGTATTTGTATGTGTGTGTGTGTGTGTATTCATGTGTATACTTGTATATGTTTGCAAGTAGTTAATAAAATTGACCTACAGCTACCATCCCAAATCAGACCATTTTCCTGTTTTTAACAACCATGTGATATAGACCTTGGGGAGCATCATAGTATAGTGGAGTCTTTGTCTAACCTCCTTTAATGAAATATATCATCAAATAACTGACTAATCGTGGCCTACAGTAAGCAAGATGTTTTTTGCAAAACCCTCTGCTGAAATCTTGAACTGTGCCAGCCTAATACTGCAAGATAGAGTCCTTTTGCTGCTAAAACTATTAAGGATTATTGTGATAGTTTTGAAAAGCAGGACAGATTCAAGGTAGTTAGCACTAAATAATTTCCATGTTGAGGCATATGACATTAAACAACAGGAGGTTTTCTAAACCAAGAAATGTTAATCTAAGGTTGCATGTGGCGTCACTGTCATCTTGAGATCTATTCCAATGGAAATACTGTCAATGCTGGGATTAGTCCAGGCCATAGCTGGATGATTGGATGGGAAACAGAAAATACACCCATGGGAACCCACCTGTGTCCCTGCTGGACAGGAAAAACAGGTGCTGACTTTGTGGGAACATGGGCAAAATTCTTGGCCAGGCTTATAAGGGCCTCCGGGCCAGTAGCCTAGTATCATCCTATGAACCTATGAACCTAATCATGAAATTATTAGTAATCCTATGTCTGTGGTTAGTATAGTTGGAATTGGCTTGCTGAGTCAAGAAGTGCATTGTTTTACAGTATATATCAATGCTAATCTTTAAAACAGAGGTGAAAGGTGAGATCCAGTACTATAGTAGCGCATAAAACACAATAAGGATGTAACAGACAAGGACTTAACCTCTTTCAGCAACAAACATTGCTCCTGTTTCCTTAGGAAGTTTAATGGAAAAAACAAGCATATTAGGTTTATCCGGAACATTCAGTTTCAGATTACTAAATTATTACTATGATAATGATAAAGATGATGATGATGATTATTATTATTATTATTATGTCTCCTTGGTAAATCTGAAAAAAAAAATAGAGGCAGAAGACCAATAGGAAAGCAGGGGAGAGAGACAAGGACTGTATATGAGCAATAGATAGGCCCGTTGTATGGTCTGAAGATGCAATGCATTCATTTTGCAGCACTTGATCTTTTCTTTACCAGGTTATTTAAAAATCAGGAATAGCGTCCTTATGTGAATATGAACTGTGGTATAATGTAATCATTTGCCCGGCCAGTCTTTAGCTTACTGTTATGTACTAGGGTTCCCAGATCTAGCTGCATGTGGATTATCCCTACTGATTTTGAATTATTCTGTCTAGGTGTGGCGGGTAATAACAGGGCCAGATCCAGCACTAGGTGGGATATCTGTTGAGCTGCCTAGGTCCTGTTGCTGCTTAGGGGGCTAAGCCACAACATTAAAATTAAAAGTAAAATAGTTTTCTTTTCTGCTTGGTTTGAAATCAGCATCGAGTACTGCAGTTTTAAGATTTCCTGCCTGCCCAGCATGAGTGCTTTCAGCCAATGAGAATGCAGGCAGGCAGGATACTTGACTGGCAACTTGGAAGTGGCACAAGATTTAAATTTTCAATCGAATGATCAAATGTCATTTGTGTAGTTCTCTGAGATGTCAGAATAGGAACAAGCACTTCTTAAATTAATATGAGGATCGTCTTGTAGTTTGTTGCATTTGAGTTTTAAATTCCTCATCTGAAGTGCAGCCAGCATTTGTCTTTTCAGTACAAGCATGAGAATGGGAGAGGTACAATAATTTATTTTAAACAGTCCAGCTAGCCGTGTGTGTGTGTGTGTGTGTGTGTGTGTGTGTGTGTGTGTGTGTGTGTGTGTGTGTGTGTGTGTGTGTGTGTGTGTGTGTGTGTGTGTGTGTGTGTGTGTGTGTGTGTGTGTGTGTGTGTGTGTAAAATCATCAAGTTAAAGAGGTAGTTTAGTTAATTTACTTGTTCAGGCTCAAAACCTGTACCTTAGCTACAGGAGAAATTAGCCTTAATTAATTAATCCCCTGCACCAACTACCAGAATTTGCTTTAGTAAATCATTGAGGATTACAGTCAGTTGCTTCCTTTAGTAAATCATTGAGGATTACAGTCAGTCGTTTGCTTTAGTAAATCATTGAGGATTATAGTCAGTTGCTTCCTTTAGTAAATCCTTGAGGATTACAGTCAGTCACTTTCTTTAGTAAATCATTGAGGATTGCAGTAAGTCATTTCCTTTAGTAAATCTTTGAGGATTACAGTCAGTCGCTTGCTTTAGTAAATCCTTGAGGATTACAGTCAGTCGCTTGCTTTAGTAAATCATTCAGGATTACAGTCAGTCGCTTGCTTTAGTAAATCATTCAGGATTACAGTCAGTCGCTTGCTTTAGTAAATCATTCAGGATTACAGTCAGTTGCTGTCAATAGTACTTCACAGGATACATGTTGATGCAAAACCTGCTCTAATAACTTTTTAAGTGATTTACAGTAGTCTGCTTTTGTTTGTCTCCAGGCTTGCCGGACATCCCTGGTTTTGTTTTAAATTTCTGCCCTATCCTTGAGTAAGTCTCTTAACCAGACAGTGCTTTGGGGAAGCTAGAAATTTGGGCTACACCTTTCAATGGTCCCCTGGACTGCAAGCATACTAACTCGAATCTATGAACCAGAGAAGTTATGGTGCAAAGGAAGGAAATTGGTTGTAGTAAACAGGAGCATCATCACATAAGCCATGTTCTTTGAATGTGATACTTGCTTTCCTTAATGTTAACAGTGTGTTATTATTTAGCTGCTAATAAACTGAACAGCATGATGTCTATGAGTTTAATGTTAATATTTTAACTATGATTTTTAATTTAGCTTGTTTTTGCAGGCACACGTGAAATGCAGCAAGCGTCTGGATTACAAAAATTTGTCTAGCGCTTAGTGCAGATCAGTAAGGTTAAGAGTTGTTAAACAGGTGCTTCCTGTAGTCAAGGGTTTGAGTCCCTCAGCATTCATTTGTATGTGTCTTCTTAGAGACTGCCAAGTTACTTCAGCAAACAGTACTCTTGAGCTACTCCTCAAAAGGGGCACGTGTCCAGTGGGTTGTCCCATGCTGTTAGTATGTGCGGTATGCATTTGTGTTTTGAATTCCTGCACTTTTCACATACACAATTGATATTTCACTACATGCTATCTCAGCACATCTCTTGTAGTTTAATTGGTTGTCAGATGCATTTTCATGAAATGTGAATTTCAAGGGAAGCCAAGTTTACTGTTTCTCATGCTAAGTCTATTTTCAGTGTGAAAGTGTTTTGTTTTGTTTAGAAATGTCTATCACTGTTTTTCCTGTAAAATTTGAAATAATAGTTTTAAGTGAAATCCAAATCTCTAGGAAAATTGTAAAAGTGAAGAAGAAAATAATATGTATACTAACAGGTTTGAACTATATTTATGGTAACTGGGGAGAGATAGTCAAGTAATGGGATATTGGAATGGCTGGCAGGGGCCTGATTCATTAGCCTGCAGGGGTCCAATTTGTCCATGATCTATCTCTGTTGACTCTGGAGGTTATGCTGGAACCATACAGCATTATTAGCCATTTAAGTAGGTCAGACCTGTACTGAGTGATGTCAAATGGGATAGCTATTCTTGATGTCAAAGAAGACATAGGGAACTTAAAAATGAGATGCAAGTGTGCAGCATGCCTGCATGTAAGACCCCCTCAAAAAAGGTAGCATGCTATATGCAGTAATATTTCTGATTTTTTTTATGACCCATGGGTTGTTGAACAAATGCTGCTGCAGCTTTTATATTGTTTGTAATTGTTTTGTTTATTTGTTGCACTAAAGAATGAGTTATTCCATTAATAGGCCTGAATGATGCAATATAATCTGTTTTTGTTGCATTTTAGTAATATATTTTTGCAGTAGCTTCTTTATGGCCCCCAGCAACAGCAAAGGGGCTGACATTGTCCTGTCATATAGTTTGCATCATTTAGAGTGATGATCAAAAAAGTCTGATCTTTAACATACATTATGTAGTCATTGTTGCATATTACTGTGATACACTCTTCTGTATAAGATTGAATTGTATTTGCATTTAAGTAAACAACTGTTGTTCTAGCAAGTAGTCCAGAGAACTAAAGCTCCCACTTCTTAATAAGCTGCTTCCTGTGGTAAAGGTGCAGGGTGTGAATCTTTCCACCTTTGTTTACCTACTGTGTGACATTGAGGAAGTCACTTAACTAGCCAGTGTTTTGGAGCAGTTGGGAATTTGGGCTAAACCAAATGGTCTCCCAGACTGCGTGCATAGAAACAATGAATCTATTGCATAGCTAATCTAATTCAGGAAATGTTATGACAATACACCGACACACCATTATCTAATTTATTCTTCAAAGCACTGAATTTGTAAGTGAAGCACTGAAATGCAAAGTTGTTTGCCAGCAACATTGTCTGGATTAGTAATAGTTCTCTTTAATGTAGAATTATTAAGAGGACTTTTACTTGTGCTGAGATTATGCATAATGACCTAGCATATGTTTGTTCTTATACCCTCATAAATGCTCTTTTATTTAAGCTGTGCTACACCTGGCTGGATCTTTCTGTATGATGCTAGTGATCTTTATACTGTATAATGTAGTTCATCCAAAGCTACCAATAAAGTACACATAACCTATTTCCTCATAACAATAAGGGGTATGCAGCATTAACAAATTTGGCTGTAACTGTTGGTGGCAGTGGAGGTTCTCTATAGATGATACCTCATGCTCTTAACTGATTATTTTAAACAGTTTTTAATCTGGCTTGACAGGACTAGCATGCTTGTGTTTGTATGAATTAAGTAGGAATACTTTGGCTATTGTCTGTGTGAAACAAATCTGAAATGTGACTTTGGTCATTATTATTAATTTTTTGACATGGACATCTCAGAAGGATGCACTCAACGATGTAATTGTTGGGATTGGGGAATGTCTGTAGATAAAAATGACTGACTCTGTTGAGCTGTCATTAGTCTGTCTTTGCAGGGCTAGTGTGCATTTGTGTAAAGCAAATTGAAATACTTTACCATAGACATTTTTTTCACAATCAGATAAGTGATGAGTATGGTCAGTTTAGTGGCTGTTAATGCTGAGTACAGATATTGGAGGACTATAATGACAGCAGTTTGAGTGGCCTTTTATGGTTGAAATATTCTGAAGTTGGTACTTTTTTGTCATTATTGGTTCATGCATTTTGTTTCACTCCTTACTGGAAAAAAATTCAAAACTACAAATTTAAAACACCCTCTAACAAATATATCTGCATTAAGCAAGAAATATAATGTAAAACAATCAGGAAGGTGAATCGAAAACACATGAATTTATGCATGATCCTAAAAATGTATGCAGGGTCAATGATTTGAAAATAGCCCAGAGACCAGGGTACACAATCAGCCACTGGATGGGTGTTAGTTTTAATACATTTTAAATGATTGCGAGATTCAAGGGAAGAGAAGTTTACTATTGCTCATGCCGAGTCTGTTTTCAATGTGCATTGTTTTTGTTTAGCAAATATCGATCAGTGTTTATGCTATAAAATTTGAAATTAAATGCACATTTCTGTAATCATTGTAAAAGTAAAGAAGAAAATAGTGTGCAGACAGATAGGTTTTTAACAGGGACACAAGAATGGCTGGGGAGACACAAGAATGGCTGGGGGGGGGGTTGATCTGTTACCTGGCTTAAGGGACCCATTTGACCATAATCTGGCTCTGGGTAAGAAGTGTGGCTGTTTTCTTCTAGATATGCAATGCATTATTTTGGGGATATCCAGGTTAGGCAACATAATTATGAGCCATAAATTATTAGCTAGAAATACTTCAAATGAGCCTCCTGTCCCTATTCTGAATGGACACTAGCCTTTTGTGTAATCTGGCACTCTACTGCATAACAAGAATTTCAGCTAGATAAAATGTCCTCTTGTTTGGTATTGCAGCATTTGCTTTCTAACAGATTCTCTTAGGTTCATAGGTTCATAGGTAGGTACTAGTCTATCGGCCCAAGGGCCTACGTAAGCCTAGCCAGCAAGGTTCCATAGCTTACGCCACCCAAGAAAGTTATTTTCTTGAGCCACTGTCCAGCAGAGACACAGAAGTGAACCCCCAGCCTGTATTTCCTATTTCCCATCCACTCATCAAGATTTTTCTTGAAGAGTGCTAATGAACAACTTTGCTTGACATAGACAAGTAGCTTGTTCCAGAGTATAGGAAGTCTCTGGGACAGGAATCTATCCCTCCAGTGTGTCCTGTTTATTGTGGTGACAAGGTTTAGGTCCCTAGAGCGTGTAGCTCGGAGGGATTGGGATTTCTTTAGGTGTAGCATGTCCAACAGCTCTGGGTTTGACATAGCTTTATATGTTAGGCAGAGATCACCTCAGAGTAGGCGATATGCTACGGAGTAAAGCTGGAGTTTTTTGAGGTGGTCAGTGTAGGGCATTTGTTTGAGGCTAGTAATCCTCTTTGTGAGGTACTTCTGTGGCCTTTCCAGCTGCTGCAGATGTCTTGTGAGGTACATTCCAAAAGGGGCATTGTACTCTATAATGGGTCTAATGAGTGACGAGTAGAGGGGAACAATTACCTCTTTTTTCCTGGATGAGAACCCTTTTATGATGAGGTGTGCCATGTAGAAGGACTTCCTGACTACTGTGGTGATGTGACTATCAAAGGAGAGACTACTGTCCACCTGGGTCCCAAGGTCTCTTATCATGCATTCAGTGTTAAATAGATTGCTGCCTATGTGGTAGTTCATGTGTACAGAGTTATTACCAAAGGGGATGACACTGCACTTTTTGGCATTGAGCTTGAGGCCATGGCTCTGACACCAGATACCTGTCTTCTGTAGGATGTCCACATAATTTGGGGACTTGACTATGGCTCCTAGTTTGCAGTCATCTGCGAACTTCATTAGCCAGAGGCCTTCTGTGTTAGCCTGTACTTCAGAGAAGTAGATAACAAACAGGAGAGGTCCCAGGACGGAACCCTGTGGTACTCCACTTGTCACTGTTTTGAGGTCAGATTTGGAGTCTGCAACTTTTACAGTGTGGGTTCTGTCAGTGAGCCAGTTGGCAACCCATCTTGTGACGTGGGGATTTATACCTAGTTTAGTGAGTTTAGCTATAATTCCAGAATGGAGGATGGTGTCAAAAGCCTTGGCGAGGTCAAGATAGGCTGTGTGAACCACCTTACCCTCATCCACGGCTTTGGTGACTGCCTCAAAGAAGTCGATCAGGTTCAGGAGGCATGATCTGCCTTTCACAAACCCGAACTGGATGGGATCCAGAGTTTGGAGGTTACCAATGTCTTTGTTTATGAGTTCCATGATGATACATTCCATGGCCTTGCAGACCAGGCTCATCAGCCTAATAGGTCGATAGTTCCCTGGATCAGTGGTGGCTCCCCCTTTGTGGAGTGGGATAACTGTTGCTGTGCGCCATTCAGTGGGCACAAAGCTTGATGTGAGGCTATTATTGAACATGGTGCTTAAGAGGGGAGCCAGTTTGTTCTGAAGTTCGCGTAAAATGCAGCCTAGGATGTTGTCCGGTTGCATGGATGCTGTATTTTTGGCTTTAGAGAGTGCAGCTTTTACCTACATAGTTGTGATTACAGGGACTTTGCATTCTTCCTGTATAGATATGGGCCCTTTAGGGGGTGAGAGGGGATAAAGTTAGCACTGAACCTATCTGCCAGGATGTTGGCAATATCAGTTGGTTCTGTAATTTTCATGCCTTTGTGCTGTAACTCAGAGCAGACCTGGGTGTTACCATCTAGATTCTTGACATAGCTATAGAATGCTTTGTGGTTGTCCTTGGATTTAGTGGCAATTTTGTTTTCGTAGCTAGCTTTATCTTCTACAAGATATTGAGATGCTGAATGATAAAGAAGGAGATGGCATTATTCAGCAATTCTAAATTGAAGCAAAGGAGTTATTTCTCAGTTTCCTTGGACACTTTTAATACTTTAAACACTCATTTTGCAAAACCATTTTGTTTTAAATTATATCATTATGTTCCAGAACAATTGTTGCAAAGATCTCAGGCAACAGATCATTCCCAACTTCAACAGATTCACTGAAGGTTCCCTTCATCTGAGAAAGTAGTTGTAGGTGTAGTAATCTTTAATGACTATCAACAGTAGTTCCCACCCAGACACACATGTACACCCTCCCACATGTACACACACACACACACACACACACACACACACACACACACACACACACACACACACACACACACACACACACACACACACACACACACACACACACACACACACACACACACACACACACACACACACACACACACACACACACTGCCCACCATTCACTACAAGGAAAATATAGGTCCTTACATACCCTTTACAGTGTCATCTGCACCCCAACAGCCTTAAATAATATCCCTCATGCAGAAATGTAATATCCAGTATTTCACTGAACTAAGCCCAGAACACTACAGAGTAGTCAGAGTTCAAGACAGAGTGCGTAGTGCCTGATTTGTTTTCATAAGTAATGCTTAGAATCTAAGCACTGGATTTCCTACCTGATGGGAGAGGCAGGATGCAACTGTGTATAAATAAGGTACTGTACTGCATGAAACAGACATGCAATATTTCAGGCTGCATGCTTGCAAGCTGGATTAAACAGTGGGGATAGAGTTGCTACCAAACATGGTGAAAACTAAAACATTTAAAGTCAGCAAGTGCCAGTGCTGCAAAGGCAACCCACTAAAGTCATCTTAGAGGTAAATTAGTGAGATAAAAGCAATAACTGCAGGACTCAGAGTGTGTAACTTATCTGTGTCATTGCAGATCCTGTGGAATTAAGGATTCCAGGCTGCAAACATGGATTCCATTATGGGACAACTGTTCAGCAGCCACGAGCAGTTATCCGACTACTTCAATAAAAAACTTTGAATGGCTGGCAGTACCAATCCATAAGGAACTGGCAGACGCAGCAGAAATCAAATCAATAGTCATCCAGAATAAGAAAGATATACAGACTTGATTTATAATAGAATCAGCAGTCATGATATTATCCACAAGGATACAATTTCCTCAGGTGTACGTGAGACAACAGCATGCACTCACTGGACAACTGTGACAAAGAACTGATGCTCTTAAAAATCACCTAAGGCAAAATAATCTACATTTAGGTTGGTTTAAGTAAGGTAGTAAAGGGCAGGATGCTGCTGCTTCTTACAGAAAGATCTGCCTAAAACATTAAACCAGGTGCATAGTATCCAGGTTGAAAGGAACCACTGGTCACTGAATCTCCTAAAGAACACCAACTAATGAAACAAGGGATTTTTTTCTATTTGCTGGATTACATTGCCAGAAGATTAGTATTACAAATAGCCAGACATTACAGAGATTTTATGCTTCATGGTCAGAAGATCAGGGCTTATCAAGCCTTTTCCACTGAAGTTGCTGCAGGAAGATCACTCTGCTACAGAAATGCAGTTATCACACATTTAACATATTCATCCATTCTGCAAATTTGCTGGTGCTCTCAAGTTAAAAGTTTGACTTGCCAGTACCTGGCATGTCATTCCTGTAATCAAAGCTGACATGCAAAAAGATGCTGAACCTATCTGTAGTATCCATACCTGTGGACATTACCCAAGCAAACAAGTAAGACCAGAGAAAGAGAGAACAAAACAGGCCATAGCAAAAAGGAAGTATGCTGCAGTATCCATCTCACCATCCAAAATACTGCAGAATGACCTAACCAAACTGCAAAAGGAGGACTTATCCTCTCCAAAACTAAGTGAGGAAGAAGATTCTAAGGTATCTGTTTTTTTGTATTTACCCCCCCCACACACACACACACACACACACACACACACATACATGCATGTGCTTAGCAGCACTGGAGGAGCAACAACAGATAGCGAAGGCATCAGCAGAGGCAAAACAAGAAGTTCCCAATGAGGATGAAGCAGGATCACTGATCAGCATGACAAAACAGAGCTCAGCTGGTGCATTATTCAACCTGAGACTGTCCAACAGAGAGATAATAGACACAAACAACACAAGCCCAAGAGAGAAGTGTGAACTAGGTGAAATGGTAAACAAGGGGAAATATCAACTTTTTTATTGAATCAGAGGGATTATCCACCACTTCAGAGATCTGAGAGGTTAAAAGGAAGACAACAGAAGAACCAATGGGAGATGAACAATGGGCTACTGCCTACAACGAGGAACCAATGGAACAACAAGAACCACCCCAACCCATACAGACTTATCAACTGGGTTGGTAAACTCTGAGATGAATGACTTAATGAATGCATTTTTTAGTGAAAGCCTATTGGACAATGTGACAAACCCAATGGATAACAGGACTTATAAGATTCTTTTTAATAAAGAAGGTGATTTCAATGTATTTAAATTTATCCAGTTTACTATTAGTAATGCATTAGTAGATACACTCTCAAAGGTGTGAATTTAGGCCCTTCAAGACATTTTAATATTGCACCTTTACTGACTGATTTGAAGTTATACACAAGAAAGTTGAATTTTAAAAAATTGTTTTATGGTCTGCCACAGGTGAGGACAATTAAGAAAATTTCTAGCACTTTTAATCCACCCTTGCATCCAACTTTGCAATTATTTGAAAAGATTTGTGAATTTGATTTTAGGTTTCTAATGAAGCAAAACAAGTATAATACGGTTTATAACATGAATAATGCAGAATAGCAAGAATCTGACTTGATAAAAGAATGAAATGTTAGGTTGATGAAACCAGACAAGGGTGGGGGCATAGTGGCTATCCAGAAAAATTTGTATAATGAGAAGATGTTTAAATTACTGAATGATGACACCTATTGCCCACTTTCAATTAATGAATTAAATGAGGCCTATCAAAAGATTCAATTACAGTTGAAAGATTTGTTTATAGAAGGAAGGATCTCTTTAGAAGAGTTTAATTACTTGAATGTAAGCCATCCGATCATCCTAGGTATTTTGGGCATACCAAAAATCCATAAGGATGTTAATGATCCCCCGGTGTCTCCCATAATGGATGCAAGAGGTTCAGTCACCTGTGCTTGTGCTAAATTTCTTGATTATCAACGAAAATATCTTATCAAAAAGAAAAACATGTTTGTAAAGACTTGTGGGATTTTTTTAACTAAAATGAATGACCTGCAATGTGTTACTGATCATTTCTTAGTCACTATAGACATTAAGGACCTATATGCAGTCATTTCCCATATGTTGGAAGTTGAATGGTTCTGTGATTTTTTTTTTACAAGAAAATAATGTGGATCAAGAGAAAATTAATCTGTAGGAAGAACTTTTAGAAATACTACTGGAAAATAATTTTATTATTTTTGAGGGTAGATACTTTTTACAGAAAAAAGTTGTGGCCATGGGCTCTAGTTGTGGCTCTTTATTTGCTAACATTGTGATGATTTACTGGGAGAAGAACTTTGCATTTAAAAGTGAATTCAAGGATTATTTTAGTCTTTATACCCATTATTTGGATGATATATTCTTAGTATGGAAGGATGGGGAGGAAAAATTGAATATTTTTTTTGAATATATAAACAATAGTACTGAATTTCTAATATTCATGTCTCAAAGACATTCCTCTAAAATTCCTTATTTAGATGTACTGTTAGAGAAGGATACTATTAATAATACCTATATGGCAAACATCTATAGGAATCCCACCTACTCTAATGCATTTTTGCATTACAGTAGTACACACCCCCAGTACAGAAAAAGTAGGTGGTGAGGGGGCAATTTGTACGGGATGCCAGGATGATAACTAGGGATATGGACTTCCTGGCTGAATGTGAAAATTTAAGTTCTATGTTTTTTAGGAGGAGATACCCTATTGAGTTTGTTAATGGACCAAAGAAGAGGTAATGCGTAAGAGACACATCAGTTTTTTATAAACTAATTTTAGATCAAAATGGGGTGTTTGAACCAATTATTTCATCTGGGAGTACAGCTGATGGAAAATTTGGGTATGCCTTTGTGACCATCTTTAATATGGAAAATGACATTATTAGACAGGTCATGTTTAAAAATTGGGCATTAATAAGGAGTGATATGGAGTTGAGAGGTAAAATGGATGGCCATCCTTGCATTGTGTATAAAAAGGGTATTAGTCTTAAGTCTATATTAGAATATCCTGTTAGCCACAATAGAGTCATTACGAATGGGGTTATGCGTAAATGTGGTCATTGCAATTCTTTTAAGTACATTTAGCTTGTGATAATTTAACTATAGCTGGTTTTAATGTAATATTTAGGGACAGATATGATTGTTGTACTAAATGGGTAATTTATGCTGCCATCTGTTGGCTGTGTGAAGTTTACTATGTATGGAAGACAGAACATATGCTAAAGGAGCATATTTATGAGCACATTTACGAAATGAAAAACAAAAAAGTTACTAGCACTCTAGCAAAGCACATTCTGACTAATGTCAATCACTGGTTTAAGTTTGTGGCTATTCAGAAAATTAACCATGATCTACGAGGGGGACCTTGGGCTGCCTACTTAGAAAAGGAAGAACTTTTTTGGCATCTGGTGTTAAACATGACTGAATATCCTGTTTTAAATGAACACTGTTTCATATCCAGTGTTTTAAAGTTGAAAGCATTAAAAAGATAATAATATGCCATAAATGGTTAAGAATATGTTTTTAATTATTAAGGATTAATGATGTAATTTGTGTTTATGTATAGTACAATAATTTTTTTATTTCTGGTTTATGCTAAGGGAGGCTTGGCCCAAGTTATGTATTTGCTTAGCTTATTATTGGAGGCCGGTCTTAAAGATGATTGTGAATGGTTGAGATGTTTTATGATGAGATTTTTAAATGAGGTATTTAATGATTGGTTAATTACTGAATTTTGTCTAAAGAAGTTTTGTATTGATATGTCCTGTAGCACTTATGTGAACTGTTTAGTTGTAGGTTTCAGTATCAATTATTTTATTAAAGTTTATTTGTATCTACTTGGGATTTGAGTTATGTGGATTCCTTTCTGTCCATTTGGGTGTTTTCATAGTTTGTGTAGGTTGTCGTTGATATTAGTGGATACTCTGGAGAGGATGTTTTCTCTAGTACAGAGACTGTTATTTGGTGGAATATACAGAGTAACCAGGCAGATGGCTTTGTTTTGGTTAATTTTTGAGCTCACTCTTAAATATTCATGCAAATATATATATATATATATATATATATATATATATATATATATATATATATATATGGTCTACCTTTAAAAACTCAAATCACAGTGGTTCAAATGCTCATATGAGCGACTCGAAACCACAAAAGTGTAAACATCAACAGTCTTTAATGTTTGAAAAACAGCAAATCGAAAAGCAGATTCGTTGTTTTTCAAACATTAATATCAAACAAAAAAAAATGCTGTGCCCCCTACACCCCCCTACTTTATTATCCTAACTCCGAGATCACACTACAGTGGGGAAATAAACCATTTCCCAATTCCCACTATAGTGCAATCCACCCCAGAATGTCAAATGTGCAATGAGTGAATCTCACTGTGCATTCGCTCATTGCACATTCAAACCTTTTTTCGTATAGCGTTTGCAAATCTTGCAGGCTGCCTTTTGCACAATTGCTGTTCGCCTGTGTGTAATACACACATCTAAAGCTAAACTATATATATATATATATATATATATATATAATTTTTTTTATAATAATGCTATGATATTTATTATTTTATAAATTATTGCTGTAGAATTTTGATTGGTTCTTTTGATATTTATACTTAATTTAAATGCA
This sequence comes from Protopterus annectens, assembly GCF_019279795.1. NCBI lineage: Eukaryota > Metazoa > Chordata > Ceratodontiformes > Protopteridae > Protopterus > Protopterus annectens. The sequence goes on from NC_056737.1 coordinate 289,714,024, forward strand.
GGTGATGGACTTTTTTCTATGGTCTGATGAAGCTAATGTGAAAGCGCTCAACAATTTTTGTTCCAACACGTTTTTATTTTACATTATTAAAGGAGATTGTTTTATGGTGCCTCACTCTGTGGTTTATTCCATTATTTATTATTTTTGCAGTTGCTTACTATTGTTTTTTAATGGAATATTTACTCTCGCTGGTGTATTTTTGCTTGCATTCGTATCTACACTGGATTTGAGTTACATGGATTCCTTTCTGTCCATTTGGGTGTTTTCATAGTTTGTGTAGGTCGTCATTGATATTAGTGCATACCCAGGAGAGGATGTTTTCTCTAGTACAGAGATTGTTATTTGGTGGAATGTACAGAGTAGCCAGGCAGATGGCTTTGTTTAGGTTAATTTTTGAGTGACAGTTTAGGATTTCTGCAGTACAGAAAGTTGGAATTTTTTTGTAAGTAGCTTAAAACAGTTAATAGTTTTGAGTACCTGAGAGCTACTCCTCCACCTTTTTTATTAGTTTGATCAGCCCTAATCATATTATAATGTGGTGGGAGAAAAGTAGCATCATTAATGTGAGGTTTAAGACAGGTTCCGGTGAGGGCAATGACATCAGGGTTGTGTGTGGCAACCAAATCATGACATTCTGAGATCTATAATGCCTCACTGGTTTGGATGCTAGGGAAGAAGAGGAAACATGGTACTATACCCAAGTATAAACTTTCATTGCAGAAATTTATGATGAAAGGGTGTAATTGACCTGACATTTAGTCAACACAACAGCTTTCTAAACAACTTCTTGGTGATGCTGCAAAAGAAGACAGCAATGGAAAAGTGTCATGCTAATTTGAAAGACTACCAAAGGCCATTCAAGTATTAGCCAGCTGTGGATCAAAGCTCTGAGGAACTTGTAAGATTCAGTAGAAAGGAAATCAGAAAACAGACTAAATTATGAAGTTTTATCTGTTGAAGGGAAAATGGTGGGGGGATTGCACAACTGATAACAAAGACAAGGTATTACATATTAGAGCTATACAATCATAACCAGATATGATCCTACCTCACAACTGTTCAGATTTTCACAGAATGTCCAGATTTTTGCCTCATATTTTTGGTCTGCACCTCATAAAATGTGTGGTTTTCTGGCAAATCACTGGGATGATCTGAGGATTGAGATCACCAAATAACAGCATACACTTGAGTTTCAGACTTCAAAGCACATTTCTGAGGAGTCTAGAAGACTGGCAAGCGTCCAAGCATTTGCTTGTGTGAATTCCCAAAATAAAGGCTTTTTTTCCATTGTGAGTGCAAAAAAATCTCTGTCTGATATTAAATAAGGTCATACAGTTATCTGCTTTATTGAGAATTTAATGCATAGTATTTGATCTTTTGAATAAAAGCTTCTTGGATCCTCTTCAGTACAGAATGAGCAAGCGTAAATGCTCATTAAAGGACAGTTGCATTTTCAGGTAAATATCCTAGCTGTCTTTACATTTGGAATTATAACGTGACCACTTAAGGATTTTGTTAAATGTCTGCAATGGACTTAAGGAGCACACATTGGAAGAAACTGAGAACCATGCACCAGCTATACCTATATTTGTAAATGGACTGTGCAGGAAAAGCTTCCTCTATGATAAAGCTTCCTCTATGAATAATCAATTCCAAGCCAACTGTGGACCTAACTTTTCAACAGAAAATGATCAATGTAAGTCACAGAAAAAATGTAGCACAAAATAAACAAAATGTTTCTGCAGAGCGCAAGCTCCCTGCACCTACTTTTAGTTAAATATACTAACTCCAGAGTCACATGACCAAGGAGAGAGAGAGAGAGAGAGAGAGAGAGAGAGAGAGAGAGAGAGAGAGAGAGAGATTCAGTAAGGGATAAAATGCTGACAGCATAGTCTGTGAGCAAGCAGTTTCAATAAATGTGCAAAAAATACTTTTGAGGAATGGTAGTAACATTTGGGAAACATGAATGGGAACTTAACATATGGGGAAACAGACAATGACTGCTAATAATGGAATGGCAGAAATTTCTCGCAGACTGCCTCTTTTCAACAGTTGTACTATAATACCAGGACTGATAAAATGAAAGAGCTAACAACAAAAAAGTAAAATTTCAACCCTGGATCTGGAACTTTTGTCCTTGACAAGAGATGATAAACACAAATCCAATTAGGCATCTGGGTTTATATGAAAAATGTGTATTTATCTACAGAACATCAAATATTTTATAATGGAAGCAGATTCAGCAGAAAATACCATAATGTATTTGAACTACAGACCAACAGTTTAAAAAAATGTGTCAAGGGAACATTTTGTGAGCTGTGAACGAGAAATGTGGGAAAACTACACTATTAACATTTGAGTAACCTGGGACTCTGAATTCCAAAAACAGCCTTTTGCCAGAAATACCTGACTATATTCAATTACAGAACTAATGAGAGAGAGGCTGTTTTCAACCCATTCAGTGTTTATTATTAACATTATTATTAGCTTTTGTTCTTGACTTCTTTTCTGGTCATTTCTTTTCCTTGAAGGTGAACTAGGTAAATCTTCATGAACTTTAAGAACAGAAGGCAAAGTTTATTTTCCCTTCTCTGGTTAAAACATCAAAGCAGAGAGAGACAAAAGGGTTTTTTGTCAACCAAACAGTGTATGGAGACCATCCCTGGGATTCAATAAACTCCATGTAGGTTTCACGCGACGTCTACCTGAAATTTACATGTATGAGCGGTGATGAGTGGTGAGCAGCAGCACTCATTGCATATTCATGCCATGCACCACATTTAAATGTAAATAAGCAAGGTTTCGTGGCTGGCAACAGTGTTGCCATACAGAAAACTGTGTAAGTGAACATGAATAGCACTTCTGTTTAAATCAGAGAATTGAAGACCCACGGTTTTGCGTAGAATTCCATAATGATCACCAGGGCTTCACAGATAGCTCAAAATCTCTTAGTGCAAGACATCTGGACAAGGCCAACATAATGGGAGTATAATGACCCAGAAATAGGGACATATTTGACAAATTTGCCTATATAAATGTGCTAGAATAACCAGGGTTTGCGTTCAGATACGTGTCCTGAAGGATTTGAAATCTGAAATGCAGATGTATGTAATATTGAGTCACATCAGTCCTGAGATCATCCCAGTGATATGGCAGAAAGCCATATATATGATAAGGAACATATCTGGATATTCTGTGAATATCTGGACAGTTGAGAGATATGAATGTTAAGTGTATGGTCCAAACACAATACAGGACAGTGTACCTACAGTGCAGAGTATTGTGAAATCCCATTCCTGGCATTCTGTACTGAAGTTTTGTAAATGATCTGTAAGGGTACATGGACTGCCATGTAAAATAAACACTCAGGAGAAGAGTGTGTATTGAATAGGGACACACAGATGAATTATAGGAATAAACACATTGAAAGAGAACAGGTGACACCACCTAATGTACAGAAGATGAGGGCATGTCAATGGAAGACGGTTGTAGCAGCAACACCAATCACATACTAATACGGTACAGTAGGGACTGCACAGTGAAAATTTCTATTATGTGGGGAGGATGTCCATGTGATATAATCATCCTTACATGAATAATGCAGAGGACCTCTATTACAGATCTGACATCTGACGTGCAATTGGGTTAGGATGCATATTGTGAAGCTCTGCCAATGAATTTGCCTGAATATGAGTATAATCTCAGCAAAGGTCTCCTGCAAGTGGGACACAGGTAACGACTCATGGACAACATTAAAAGAAGTGACCACAATCATGGACAATATCATAATAATACCACCAATAATCCCATGCCTCTGACATAACATATGTGATTTAGAGTGATCAGAGATGATTCTGCACAAACCCACTTGCACAACTATTATGATATGTCTACACTCTATGAGGTTAATCATGCACACTGTCCTGGCACTGTAACATCTATTGAGGGTTTTAGGAGGGACACTGCTATACCTGTATGTGACATTATGATCAATACAGGCTACTTGATTTGTATATATGGCATATATATGGCACAAGCCACACTTTCATGAATGTAACCCATGTCATCAGTCTTGTCAGACACCTATGTATGTACTGTGTGCATCACCAGCACAGGTAGCACACATGCAGCTGGAGTAACACCTTGATGGAGGGGGGTTTCTACACCATCAGACAGTAATGTTTATGCCAAAAAACAAATACCTGGGTATAGCTACTAAGCTGTGTGATAGCTTACTGTGACAAAGGTACACTTCAGTTACACATCAGTGGAAGATATGTAGGGAGATACATGAAGAAGGGTGCATTCTACTCAGTTATTGGTGTGATGAAGGCTGGGAACTATGGAGGTATTAGTGCCTCTGATGTGGATGTCCTTCACATACTCAGAACTTGTTTACATACAAGGGAGTAGTCAGCACTGTGACCACATGCTGGTGGATGTTCCACTTACTATCTACCCCTGGATAGAGGTCACATGCCTATCGGTCTGATTATAGGGTGCGATGTTTACATTATACTTGGGTTGTGTGTTTGTTTTCCTGACATAACAAATCCCCCCATGTTTTCTTGTCATTGCAGGTGCTGTCATGGCTGTGGCAGCAATCTTTGGTGTACATTGATACTGTCTGTATTATACTAATATCACAGTTGAAGTCAATGATCACCCACAATCTGTAGTCCTTCAGGCAGCTGTTTGGGCACAGGATGTTTATGTCATCTGTGATGTTCATTATTTAAATACTGGACAGGAAAGGGCCTAGCAGACTGCCCTGATCTATGGACCTGATCACTGAATGATTGAGGTATAGGTCACTTTACAAATGTCAGCATATTTAGTTGCCATGTATGTGATACACTGGTCTGCCCACTTGGTGATATAGGTGTGTATGGCCACATTTGACAGTGTTGAGTAAATACCTCCATGTGGATTTGTGTCAAATGCCTTGGGCTTGACAAGTTCAAAAGGATGATAGTGTTGCCATCATGCATGCCCTGGAAGATCTCTTTGAGGACATCTAACAGATGTAAAAGACATGATGCAGCATTAACACCTCACACAGCTCTGTTGCATACAACCAGGTTATCATTAGTGTCCATTTAGCAAAGGTCCATGAAGACATGTTGGTCTTCCTCACTGATGAGGAGAGTCAGGATGTGTCTATACATGCATGCATCAGGTGCTGCTCCCCCCCAACTCACATGGATGCATGTTGAAAACACCCTTCTACAGCAAACTAGTCTGTGTGGAGGATGTGTTGAAACATGTATTAAACTGTGTCAGGAAGGTGTATTTGATGGGTCATGTGATAGATGATCTGTGATGTTGCCACAGCCCATTGATTCTGTGTGATAGGTTGAACACAATCCCCCATGCAGGGAACATTGAGAATGTCTCCCAGCTGGAGATTAAACTTCATGTCACTCGATGGATAACCAATTGGCACACTGAAAGAACAAATACTGTGAAAGTTGATGAAGTAACCTGTACCAGTAGTGCTGTCACCATTGGTGTACCCCAGGGATCTGTGCATGGCACTTTACTGTTTGGAATCTATTTCTCAACAGTTCAAGGCTAAAGTATATGGCCTTTGACTTACTGCCTTTGCTGATTCTTGTATACTGGGTGCAATCATTGAGTCCACCTATGATGATATACTACAGGAGGGGCTATCACAGACAAATAACAAAGCCATGTAGTCTACAAATAAATGCAGAGATGTGTCTTTATTTTGTCCTTCTGGAAAGTGGAATTCCATGCTAATTATAGCATTAACAACAGTCCTGCTATCCTGAAACCCAGTGATGCAAGCACTGGAAACACATGTAGATATCAATCTGAATTTCGACCACCAAGTGTCCACACTAGTGTTGAAGGCATATGTTGTGCACATCATAAGCCACAGCATCACATTCAGATATTTGGATTGTATGAAAGCACTATACTAGAACCTCATCATAACACTAATGGAGTTTAATGTTCTCTTTTGCATGTACCACACCAAACATATTCAGCAGCTGTAGAGACCACAGGGTTTTCTCACCAAGAAAACACAGGGCCTACAAACCATGCCATGATGTATGTGGATAGACTAAAAGCCATGTCACTGTAATCTGTATCATGCAGATGAGGTGGCTTCTACCTAGCCTCCAGGCCAGTGTTTCATCCTGCCCTGGTGGGAATAGTGAATATTAATAAATCAGATATAGCTGATGACATTAGCAGTGTCTGTTGAGGAGAATATGGTAATAGTGTCCCACATGCTGGTGTAAATGGCTCTCTGTAATGTCAGACAAAAGCACAAAAACACACGCACATTCACACACACACACACACACACACACACACACACACACACACACACACACACACACACACACACACACACACACACACACACACACACACACACACACACACACACACACACACACACACACACACACACACATCCAGTTGACTGCAGAGAGAATACAGCCCCTACCTATCTAATTAAACAAACTACAGACCTGTGTATTTAAGGCAGGCACCACAGATCAAATCTGACTTGACATGGATTGTATGAGACAACACTTTATAGTGATGACATCAACAGTGTCTGTTGAGTAGAATATCATAATAAGTGTCCCACATGCTGGTTTAAAAGGTGGCGCAGTGATGCAGTGGTTAATGCTGTCGCCTCACAGCAAGAGGTTCTCCGGTTCGATTCTCGGCTGGGGTGCCTTCTGTGTGTAGTTTGCATGTTCTCCCTGCATTCGGGTGGGTTTCCTCTGGGTACTCCGGTTTCCTCCCACATTCTAAAGACATGCTTCTGGAGCATTTCTCCCTGGGCCTCCGCTGAAAACAGGATCTGTGGAGCCTAGTCGGACTTTCTTGGCCAACAAATGTTAAATAAATAAAATAAAATAAAAGGCTCTCTGTAATGTCAAGCAAGAACAAACACACACACACACACACACACACACACACACACACACACACACGCACACACACGCACACATGCTTGCACGCGCTCATGCACGCACACACCAGTTGACTGCGATGAGACTAGAACCCCTATATCTAAGCACACAGACTACAGACGTCTTTATGTAAGGTAGGTGTCACAGCCCAAATCAAACTTGGAGTGTCTCAGCCAACACGTCATAGCCCATGACATCAGCAGTGTCTGTTGAGGAGGACCCCTACTTATCTAAGTACACAGACTACAGACCTCTGAATTTAAGGCAAGCATCACAGCTCAAGTCTGACTTGGTCATAACAGTGTCCCACATGCTGGTGCAAAATGGTTTCTGTAATATCAAGCACAAAAACACACACATACACACACACACACACACACACACACACACACACACACACACACACACACACACACACACACACACTCCCAGTTGTCTGCATTGAGAATAGAACCCCTACCTAACTACAGAGGCTACAGATCTCTGTAGAGAGCCCCTACCTATCTAAGTACATAGACTATAGACCTCTGTATTTAAGGCAATCACCACAGCTCAAGTCTGACTTGGAGTGTCTCGGACAACACTTTATAGTCGATCACAACAAAAGAGTCTGTTGAGGAGAATATGGTAATAGTGTCCCACATGCTGGTTTAAAACACTCTCTGTAATGTTAAGCAAGAACACACACACACACACACACACACACACACACACACACACACACACACTTGACTGCAGTGAGAATGGAACCCCTACCTATCTAAGTACACAGACTACACAAGTGCCACAACACTAGTATGACTTTTACAAGACTGCAGGTCAACTTATAGTGAATGACATCAGCAGGGCTTGGTGAAGAGAAGATGTCGGGAGGCCTGCATAAGTTCAAAGCTTTACAGGTTTATAGGAGGTTACTAGCTTAATGGATGTAGGGCATTTACAAATTCATGTAAAAACAGAAGTACCCTTGTTGAGCATAGTTAGAAGATGGCCATTATTATCAGACAGATTTTGTGATCAGCACTGACAGGCCCTGTCCATGAGGAACATAGGTACACTCCAGCGGTGAATTTACATTCGCCCATCTAGTTGTCAAGGTTGACTATGAATAGGGTCATTGAGGACCACTGCTTCACATGAAGTGGGAGCCTATTACAGAGGAGTGGCAATTGTTGAGAGATATTTCTGTCTCCCCAGTGTGTTCTGTTTATCTCACAAGCTAGGTTGAGATACCTGGAGCAAATTATTCTTGTCCAATTTGATTTGCAGATGTCCAGTATTTCAGTAGAGCAGGGTCTTTGACTGCTTTGTAGGCCAGGCATAGGTCACCTTTAAGCAGCTTGCTTGACACTGAGTACTGTGACAGGTAATTCAGTCTTTCCATGTTTGTCATATTTGGAGACCCTGGATTCTCTCAGTCACAAACATCTATGTTTTCTCCATTTGTTGCAGGTGTCTGGTGAGGTACAAATAGAAGACACCACTGTACTCAATTAGTGGTCTGATAAGAGTAGAGTACAGCAGAGCTATGACCTCCCTGGTCTTGGATGTGATGGCCTTATTTATGAGGTGGGCAATGTAGCATGTGTGTCTCACCTATGGACATATAGTGATGGAAGTGTAGATTTCTATCAACATGTATTCCCAAGTCTCGCAACACTGTGTTTGAGCTTGGAAGGGTCCTATGTATATCATAATTAGCAGGGGTACTTGCCAAAGGGGACAATGAGGCATTTTTTTGTCTTTAAGGCTCAGTCCATGAGTTTGGCACAAAACAATTGTCTATGTCAGCCCCTTCTCTAATATGTTAACATAGCTAGAGGACTCTATATGACTGTGTTCAGTTAACAGTTATCTGCAAACTTGCTAAGGCACAGGCCATCTACCTTTGCTTGGTCTTCAGAGAAATGGTTTCTGAACAGTTGAGGGCCCAACACAGATCCTTTTGGTATACAACTAGCAAGTTATTTAGTGGTGGAGGTGCAGTCCCCAACTTTGACAGTGTGCATTCTGTCAGTGTGCCTATTGGCTATCCATCTAGTAATGTATGGGTTAATCCCCAGATGAGAAAGTTTGATTATGATACCTGAAAGAGGGATAGTGCCAAAGGTCTTGGATAAAGCAACATAGTGGTATGTCCTGTTATCCCTCATCCAGATCTTTGGAATCATTATCAAAGAAGACCACAATGTTTAATAATCAAGATCCACCCTTGACAAAACCAAAATAGTTCAGACCAAGTAAGTTGAAGGTCACCTATGCCTCTGTGGATAAGGTCTTTGTTGATCCTTCTCTGGCCTTGCAGAAAGTGCTTTTTAGGCTTATGTGTCAATAGTTCTAGTTCTGCATGTTACCAGATTTATGTGCATTGCATATCACACAACATTTCATATTAATGTCTGTAGTATAGGTGATATACGTGTGGAATAAAGTACTGTGGCACCAGGGTTGCAGTGCTTGGAAGGTGGCAACACATGGCTGTATTGTAAATATGTGAAATGGTGTTAGATAGGGCCTTCCATTTGTTGTTTCCACATGTAATTTCATGTCATAGACAGGAAATGGACAGTAAAGAGCGGTAATACATAATAATAATTACTTTTCCATAGAGCTGTGAGTAGCAGGTTTGTGCAACAGTTGGCAACTGTTTGCGCATGTGAGATACACATTTTCATTGCTTTCCATGTTTGCATGTAGTTAAGCAGTATACAAACATGAGCTGAAATGGAATAAGTCTGAGAGTTATTGAGTCTATGTAACATATCTACTGCTTAACTGACTCTGTGGCACCAGGTGTAAATGCAATGACACACTTCTTTTTGAGCAAAGTTGATACTGAGTTTGAATCCAATTGTATCTAATACTTTAAAAACTTTTAAATAAACAGTGATAATGCAATGACATAAATACTTTGTAGTACATGTGTTGATGTGCATTGGCATAGCATAGCGGGGTTAAGCGGCATTGTGTGGAGCTAACTGCAGCATTGTACTACCGCTCACATGCACTGCATATTGGTGCATGATGCAAATCTCCACACAAACATAGACTCAAATAGTGAAGGGATCCATTGTTTTTTCTGCTACTTATGTGCGTTGTGTGTAATTCTATTTTTTGACCAGATTATAGGTGCTAAAATGGGGTAGATAGGAAAACAGTGAAATGGGGAGCAAGCAGGTGGTAGAACAAAGGGAAAGCAATACAGGAATGCACAGCAAGAAGGTAGAGAAGAACCATAGCTATCCATTTCTTTAACAGTGTAAACGGAAAATTTGTGCAGAATGTTAACTGAATTAGACTGTCACCTCCACAAAGAGGGGTGACAACAAAGCAATCATGTTGTATAGGAAAATTGGAATGAATCAAGTGTGTCAAGAAGACATGTGAGATATGGACGGCTATGTATGGGAAGATTGTTTTTTTCTGTGGGATAGGACAGGTGCCAATTTATTTTTTAATTCAGTAAGAGGGTGTGCAAATCTGAGCAATGATGCCAACCGCATTTGCATGATGTTAAGCAGAGCACAGCAGTGCCATGTATGGAGGAATTAAATAATTGATATTGGAAGGTTAATCTGACAGTTGGCGTTTGTTTGAGGGTGTGTACTGATGTAACCTGGAAATATATATTGGAAATTGGAAGATAACTGTTAGGTGAGTTAAGTTTGCAGGCATGTACTAGGGGCATCAATGTAATCACTTGACATCTTTTTGCCTTTATACACTGAGGAAATTTTACTTTTACAGTGTGGGATTCAAACCTCAGCATAAGGGACAAAACCTTTTTTTCCACAGCATTGATTTTCCATCTTCGCCAGATTAAGAAGTGCTGCTCAGACATAGTCAGGAATCATACATACATACAGAGGGCAGTTTGAGCTGTTACTCATGTATGTGTGTGACCTGACAAGGTTATTGGATATAGATCCAGTTGTGTATGTGTCTTAGTTAACTGTGAAGGCCATGATAGTCCAGATAGCAGAATTATATTTACAGAAATATAGTAGACAGTATACCCTCAATCATACATCTGAAAACACAATAATGATGTTTCATCTCTCATACTTATAATTCATATCAGCTCAATTATCTAACGTGTTATAAGTGAGAGCAAATATAATGGGAAATAGAGCAACAGTAAAAATGACTGGAATATCCTGTATTAGAACCCAGAACTACGAGTAAAGCAGCCCTACACTTATATCTGTTGCACAAAAATGTTGAAATAACGCTTATCTATTTTTTAGTTCATTGCTATAAACTGCACTGCCACAACAGTAAAAATAAGTTGCATAACTTGTAGTAGAACCCAGAACCATCTGTATTCAGCCCTACACTTACACCTGTTGCCAAAGGACTAGTTACATGAAATTTCCTTATTTCCTAATCATTCTTAAGGTGTCTGTTTTAACCTCTGTGCAACACTACTTAGCGGGTTTGCCCAACAGAATTACTAGGATGTATACAGTTTCAATTATTGGCTGTCTGAGTCCTGTCTGCAGGTGTTCGATGGCTGCAGCTGCTGGGGAACCCTGCTAACCACAGGTGCCACTAAGCCCACTTGCATGATGAAATACAGAAATTGCAATAGTGTATTGATTTTGACCTTTGCCCTTTTACAGATGCCCTGTTTACAGGTGCTCTGCAGATCTTCTGTCTGCTTCCTGGATGGTCCACTAGTCCAGTTTGTGCATTACCGCACTTCTTGCAAATGAGATAAGCACAGTCAAACCTGACATTCATTTTTCTCTGTTTCCAAAGTTTGCACAAACAATGGCCCAAAAAAAGGGACAAGTAGTTGAAATAAGGAAAAGCAATTTATGACATACACACTAGAAAATGTTGGCACACATGAGATATCTCTACATAGGTCTGGATTTGAACTCTCACTACAAAGAACCTTCAGAAGACAGGAAGGGTGCCTTATCCATCTTTACCACACAAACAGCTTTGCAGGAAGGAACTTAAATCATTTGGTATACAACCAATTGTAACATCATCTACAGTAATATGAAGCATATAACTGTTATTTTTACATTTATTATTTTTGGATGTAGTGCACTAAGTGATCACACAACCAGTTATGACTATTTCTTGCAACTATACAGCTTTGTCTTACCTCTCTTTGTTTGTTGGCCTTCTCTTATCTGACCAGTAATCTGAGACATGCCGTCTGTAAGCCAATCTATATCAGTGTCCTTAAAATGTGTGTGGGTATTAAATGGCAATAATATCATATGCAGTTGCTAGCAAATGAAGGGGAGCTTGGATGTTAATAAACAGAACCTGTGACTTGGGTGCTGCTTATTTACATTTCCAACCTTGACCAAATTACATCTAACACTTTGTAAGTCTAGCCTGACGCACCCACTAGATGCAGGGCAGCTTGCAGTGCTGTTGTGTTTTCCATCTCCCAACCAGTAATCATTTACTGATTGGATTCCATGAAAAACAAGCATTGAGGGAATGCCTGCATTATGTTTACATCTGATACACAGAGCCAGGTATTTGGGATTCAGCCATTTAAATCAGTTCACACCTGATTTGCATCTTCACCATGTTCACATCCCTGAATCTACACCATAAAAAAGGCAACCATGTAGCTAGGGAAACTGAAGGTGAAGAGACTTGCTTATGTGCAGAACACAGAAAAAAATACTTTGGGATATATCTACACATAGGATTACTGAACTTGAGAAGGTATGCTTGCATTTTGTCAGCTATATACTGCATATGCTGGAATATAATTAAGAAAAAAACTGTATAATAGTTTAATATATTTTGATTAACAAAGGTGTTTAAACATTTATCTGTATGCATTAGTTAGAAGTGCACTGATGGCATGGGCATGCTTGTCAGGGCATTTCACAGGTATACATGATTGGTAATACCTTAAAATGGAATGTTCTGTATTAAATCTGTAGTCATGTTTCAGGGACAGTTCATTTTATAGCACTTTTAGCATTTCAAAGATGGTGTGTTAGCAAAATGTGTCATTTGCCTGTTCTTTTTTTTTTTGGGGGGGGGGGGAGCAAAGATGCATTTCTGTTATGGCACAAACAAGGACATGTTACTATTGTTACTCTCCTTTTTTTTTTTTTTTTTTTTTTTTGCATTCAGCCTGCTGTTCATATTTAAAATCTCTAAACTGTTTTATGTTTCTATTTTTCTGTTTTATCTGAGAACAGTTATTTTGTAGTTATAGATTTCTTATGTGCATTATCCTTGTGTTGTCTTCTAGGACACCTAGGATTATGCCACCCAAGCATCTCAGTGTGCAAAAACTACCCTTCACTGCCCTGAAAATCAGGTCATTGTTGATGCTTTTAGGCAACATAGTGCCTTCCTGCTTGAAAAGGAATGAGGAGATATATCACGCAGAATGCAGATTTGGCAATAGATGGTCACAGATGTTATTGCAGTGGGTGGCCTCAGCAGGACATATGACTAGGTGCATTATAGGGTCACTGACATGATCTCATCTGCACAGAGGAGAACAGCTATAATGGGCCATAACTGGATGGGTGCTATGGGCTGCCTGCTACAGAGCCACCACTAACACCAAATGAAGAGTTCCTGTCCAGTGTCAGGAATGCAGTCAGCTCCCAGGAAAGTGCAGAACAGCATGTACTTGATATCAATGCTACTATTTCAGGGACAGCGAGCATGCCCCAGGAAGAGCTTCCAAGTAGGATTTTGTATCTCAGTTATTGAATACTGCTGTAAAACTATTTAAATCAATATGTTACTTCTGTTTCACAGTAATTTTTTATTTGGGGGGGGGGCTTGAAGAATGCTACAGTTAACAACACATTCTGATTGATTAACTTAGGTTGGAGTTGTCATCCACGTTCTTCTTGAAAGTATAGTTAATAGACATATAAATGGTAAATAGTATTACCCCCTATGTTACTGTCAGTTGTGATGATGTTGTCCTTACCTTTTGCTTAACTTCTTTCAGGACCATCTGCCATGCAGAGGATACCCTCATCTGCAGATAGTAAGCCAGACATTTTTATGTTAGTACTGATGAGCAATTCAAAGAAATATTTTAGTGTGCAATGTTGATGTCAGGACTGTTGTGTGTATTGCTATACTGTCTAATAGTGGTAGCACTGTTGTTTTGTTAGTCTATATTGGAATATAGTAGTTTAGGTATTCATTTTTCTTGTGTTTGTTGCTTATTATCACAGGTGATCCTGACAGTTAAAGTGCAGGATGTATACCACCTGATGTCAGAGTATCAGCAGACTCTTATTATGATGATGGCCAAACAGTCAGCGGTGCAGAGGTTTTATCTGTCACTGATGTTGACATACAGCCATCCCCTGAAATTCTATTGGACACAGCCAGTAGGCCTATGCCTACTCATTCCAGTGAGCCCACAGATATTGAACAGGTGGAGGGCAAGACAATTGATCAGGGAAGCATGGTTACTGTGGCTTCAGTGCCAATTGACTCTGGCCATAGCCAAAGTGTGGGTGAGGTGTCAAGCAGGAACATTGTTAGGATGCTCGGAGGAGGCCTGCTATCCATCCTCCACCTGATCCAGGTGTCTCTTCCCATGCCAATCAATGTATGTTTATGGCCACCATGGAGGCACAGGCATGTTCCAGAGAAAGGCTTTGGGTTGTAGATATGGCACAGGCTGACATACATGACTGCCTCCACAATGTTCCCAATTTAATGGATCAGATGAATGATACACTGGAATAAGTGGTGTCTGTGATGGAACATCTGCTGGGAGGGGCATGGCATCCTTTTGGTTGTGGGCCATGCCCGATCATGCTCCCATAGTGGCAGTACTTCCACTGCTCCATCAGTGGGTGAGCTGTCCACACCCAGACATGCCAGGCCATGGGGTTGTGGTCCTGGGTGTACTCAGGTGTGGAGCCCATCTAGCAGACATCAGTCATATTCAGGTAGCAGCAGGGCATCTGTCCATGGGCAGGGACATCCCAGTCCAACTCCTGGCAGAACCTGTTCTCGAGGTTGGGTATGACAATGATGAACTGCCAACTCTACCATGCATGGCTAACACCTGTCTAACATACCAAGATGTAGAGCTAGCGCAGATGTTGGCTGTGTTTATAAAGACACTCACACACCAATTTCACTTGCAGGAACCCTACAGATGCACACACAACAGTTACATGGTTCAGCCATACAGCTTAAAACTCATTTTGTCTCACTGACCACTTATTGGTTTATCCAAATTTCTGCCTGTTTCTCTTTCTTACTCACACACACCAACCTATTGTGTCAGCCTAGGCTTCCTGCCCCCCAACACACACACACCATGTGCAGCTGATGATTACTGTGCCATATCCTTGTTTTGTATCTTTTGGATTCAGGGATACATAAGGTTTGTGTCTGATGCTCAGGGTGCATAGCTGAATTAGTGCTTAGTATATCTACATTTCTGATGTTGAACTGGTAATTGTACCTTTGACTTATATTGGCTTAGAAAGTTAGACAGTTGATAGCATCAAAATTGTCCAACTTTATTCTGAATGATTCTGTGAGTGTTGTGAAGCCTGACACTGATTTGTGTATCATTACTTTCTAACTTTTCTTTTTAATGATTTTTCAGTACAAAAGTATGGTGCTAAACCAAGGGCATGCAGTGACCATCACTACTTTTGAGAAGTATGACTGCGTGAATCTTTGGTGCCTGAGGCCTACTACTTAATAATGGACACATATGAGTCAAATAAGTCTCTGCTGTCACGTGTTAAGGTCATTTCTGTACGACTCTACCAGCTTTTACTTGCTTACACTACCAAGTAAGAAAATGCGAGGATATGCCAGTTATTTATATTATTTCACAATGCACTCCAGGTTCAACACTTACCTTGTAAACCCAGCAGTTGCAACAGTTTTAGTTCAGGGCTAGGAGTACATAGCCAATACATGGGGAGATAAAAGTTGTGATAGTTGTCTGGCATCACTGTTACTATATGTATATATGTACGTAGGAGGAAGGTTTAGAGTGCTTAGGTGGTGAGTGAGTGTGCTATGCATTGTCTCTTAGCCCATGCAAGGGCATATTGAGTACACCTACATCTGCTTATGACTGCAGCAGCTGCTGGTTCCCCCTCTGACTTCTCACCTGAGTGTGGCTGTGGTGACCTTGGCATTGGTGGTGGGATGTGTGCTCCTTCCCCTTGCACATGGTGTAAACAGACCATGTAGGCTTTATTGAATATGACTTCATGTTTTTATACTAGAAAACTATGCAGCAACAACAATTTTGCCAAATATGGTAAAGAATGCATGCAGCACCCTTAAAGTTTTTGGAAAAAATACAGTGTTTAATTTATCATAAAATACATTATCAGAGTCTTGTTATAGCATACCACAGTACAGAAACAGAGCACTGCAGTACAAAAGAATGGCATTATTGCAAAGCAAAAGAGACTAGCAGACAAAGTGTTGAAATCTTTACAGCCATAAAGCACCTGGACCTTACCCAGGTGGAAAACATTGATGCCTTGACTGAAACACAGCAAGGAAGCACTGAAGGTTTAAGTCAACAGATCACACAGACACAAGTTACTCCTGATGTACAATTCTGGATGAAGTTTGTCTAGGTTAGTAACTATTCAAAGATTTCCAACTCTGTTAGCCTTCATATGTATCTGTGGTCCTTCATGTACACTAAGTGAATGGGACAGACAGAACCTATGTTAGTGAGCTCACCTATACTCTTTCTGAGTGAAGAACTTCAAACATAGCACACAGCCAGGAGCTAGGACATGCTAGTGACTATGGCAAGCCATAAAAATGAAATTCTGCTGTGGTGGTTTATTCCAATGTATTCCTCACTTGGGACTATTCCAGCATAAGGACATTTATTTTCTGATAATTGAAAAGATCCACCTTGCTTGTAAATGGTTTCAGTCTGAGATTCACATAACAAAATCAGTTATAGTACTGCATGAAATGCATTGGTACTGAAGAAGTCTGCCATATGCTGCTCTTGCAAAACATGTGACACACACTACATATGATACATCTGCTACATTTGATATACGTGACTTGTATGCTACATAAACAAAACATGCTACACATGCTGCATATGTTATATACAGTACATATACTACATATGCTATATGTGCTACGCATCTACATTTGCTCCATAAGTAAAACATGCTACACATGACATATATACTATATTCACAGAGCAGCCTTATACTCAGAAAGTCAAGAGAAACTCATTTACTGCAAAAACTGTTAAAAATTAAGGGAAGAAACAGATATTAGTCCGTGCAAAACAACAGCGTGACACCTAGATGTAATTAATTTGGAAATCCACTAAAATATGATGTGATTGACTTTTCAATATCATGAGCTCTGTCATAGAGCAAATGATTAGAATGTAAATGGGGACCATATGCAGTGCAATATTTTTAAATGACAAACCTGCACAATATAAGAAGACAGCTATGTCTTCTCACTGATGTGAGATACAATGCATGAGAAAAACATTGGTTTCATATCTCTTGATTGAATGCAATAACAGGGAAACCAATAAACTACATCAATAAAGCAGAAAGTCACAAACATAGGAAATAACTGTGCCCTGACACCACCTATACATTCTAACTCAAGGGAGCGGGTACTTTTTTCGGAGGGGGGGGTTGAAATGTTACGGATAACCTGAGATGACATGATGTAAGCCTAAAGTGATTGCCATTACTTTAGCTATAAATTATGGTTGAAATTTTTAAAAAGTGCAGTTCTCCACTGGGACACTTCAGAGTTGTTGAGAGGCTTTAGCAAAATGGTTAAGACTTTGCCACATTCTCCCCCGCTCTCATCGACTCAAACAAAAATAGCAGTTATGTCTGGGTAATGATGATGTCACTTCCTCTGCTGCTCTCATATTGATGAAGCTTTCTTTCAGTCATTTTTTTAAATGTAATTTTAAATCTGCTTTTACATAGCACTCCAATATGACAATGCTTTCTCTTGTAAGATGTAACAAAACCTACTGCTTGCCAAAGCTTTTACTGAGAATTTCTATCTTTGCTTTAAACATATTAAACATAACTTTCAAGATCTTACATCCAGAATTAAGAACAAAATAAAAATAATCAAGAACAAATTACCCAGTCAGGATCATTTTCTAAATATCAATGCTTCCATCAAAGATAATTAAATAAACTAGTTCTGTTCTTAAATGATTTTCATTACTTTTTGTGTGTAGTCCACCACTACCTTTTCAAAAAACAATCACTGATTTTAAGAGAATCAAACCAAAAGTTTGATCCAAAAATCAAGAACATCTTTCAAAAATCTGGGATATTTGAGAGGTGTGGTTAAATCTTTCTAGTGGCATACAACCAAACAGAGGGCTGTTTTTAACCTGATCCCCCCAATGTAACTTTTTCTTTTTCACTCTCAAGAATGAGTGAATGTAGGAAGTATCAGAGGCAAGTCTGCCGTCATAGAAGAATAGATTCAGGCGCCTAACTCTGACATCTTTGGTATCACTAAATCCTGTTTTAGATAATACAATTCATTACTGGTTGGCAGATATTTCCAAGGTCAGTGACTGGGCCATGGAACTGATGGTGGAATAATATTATACTAGTTGCATCAGATTCTGAGGTTAGCAGGCTCATGATTATGCATAACCAGAAGCAAGCGCAAACTCAGAACTGACTAGGTTTGTTACACTAACAACAGTACAACAGATTAAATATACAGCTAAATTTCTACTGTTATGCCTTATGTTTGAATGAAAAGAGACATGGAGGAGCTCTCTGATCATGTGGCCCTGGCAGGTATGACCTTAGCTCTGAGTAGCATCCTGCCTTCCCCCAGAATGATACCAAAATATAAAGACAAAATGATTGACTTCAACAATTGGCTAAGCTTCTGGTGTCATTCAAAGGGGATCCAGTATCTGTCTGGCTGGGATGACATGATCGACAGACCATGATGCTTTGCCAGAGATGGTCTGCACCTGTCGCCCCTGGGATTCAGATTACTGGCTAAGGCTCTTGCCACCCCTATAGTGCCTTTTTTAGGCAATGTTCAATGGACAAAAGCACCACCATAACAAGTACAAGCATGCGAATTCTGAAGGTAATGCTACTCAATGCTAGAAGTCTAAACCTCAAAATGCACTCTCTCGAGGCACTCCTAAAAATGGAAAACATTGATATCTGTGCAGTAACTGAGACCTGGTTCAAGGCTTCAGAAAGCACCCCTGCAATACCAGGCTACAGCTCTTACCACACTTTTCCGCCACCAAACCAGGACCAAAAGACTAAAGGTGGAGGAGTATCCATATTCACCAAGGATATTCACACCACCAGGCTAGTTGCCCAACACAATGTGTCTGAAATTCTCCAGTTGCAACTAACACTAGGTAAGACTGAAATCCAAGTTGTAGCTTGCTACATATCCCCCACCATGCCCCAAGATTCTCACTACACCTTTCGAAACATACTAGAAAATATTACGATATAACCAAACACCTTAATACTGGGTGATTTCAACTACCATGCCATTAATTGGGAAAGCTACTCGTGTACCAACACCTTTGCCCAATGGTTCTTGGAATTCATAAATTCCAACGCCCTGGATCGACTAATCCATAGTCCCACCAGGGGCTCTAATATCCTAGACCTGGTCATTACCAACATGGGAAATCAATGCTCCACACCTATGGTCACCCCCTCGTTGGTCAGGTCTGACCATAAGCTAATCACCCTTAAAATTCACATCCCACCCCCACCCCCCAGTAAGGAAACCTCCATAAAAAACTTCTCCAAAGCCAACTTCATGCTACTCAAGTCAGAAGTGACAAACTTCATAACACCCATGCAGATGGAAACTGAAAGTTCGACTTCTGAATCCTACACTAAGGCACTGTTCGAGCACATCCCCTCATGTGTGAATCGTGCCATCCAAATAGAACCAAGATGCTCTCCTCCAAAAAATGGAAGCCAATCAGGTGGTCCCCTGCCATAAATAAACTTTACAACAAAAGGAAGAAACTGTTGCAGAAAAGAGGAAAATCCCAGGATGCAAAAAACTCCCTTACCAGCCTCAATAAGAAGCTGAGATCCCTCATAAAATCCTCCAAAGCTAGTTATGAAAATAAAATTACCAAAGATTCCAAAGACAACCACAAGGCATTCTATAACTATGTCAAGAGTCTAAATGGCAATGCTCAGATCTGCTCTGAGCTACAACAAAATGGCATTAAATATACTGATCCCAAGAATATTGCCAATATCCTGGCAGATCAATTCAGTGCCAACTTCACCCCCTCTCACCCCCTAAATGGCCCATCTCAATACCAGAAGATTGCCAAATTCTGGTAATAACGGCCACATAAGTAAAAAAGTGCACTCTCCAAAGCTAAGAATACAGCATCCATGGGACCAGATGACATCCTGGGCTGTGTTCTACATGAACTACAAAATGAATTGGCACCTCACCTAAGTGTCATGTTTAATCATAGCCTCACCTCAGGCTTTGTGCCTACTGAGTGGCGCACAGCTACAGTTATCCCACTCCACAAGGGGGGATCCACCTTGGATCCCAGGAACTACCGCCCAATCAGTCTGATGAGCCTGATCTGCAAGGCCAAGGAACATATTATCATGGAACTTATAAACAAAGACATTGGCAACCTTCAAACACTGGACCCCACCCAGTTTGGGTTCATGAAGGGCCAATCTTGTCTCCTGAACCTGACTGACTTCTTCGAATCAGTCTCCAGAGCCATGGACGTGAGTAAGGCGGTCCACACAGCCTATCTGGACCTAGCCAAGGCCTTTGACACCATCCCCCACTCTGGAATCATAGATAGACTTACTAAGCTGGGCATTAATCCCTACATCACTCCATGGGTTGCCAACTGGCTTACTGACAGAACCCACACTGAAAAAGTAGCCATCTCCAAATCCAGCTCCAGACAAGTGACACATGGAGCACCTCAGGTTTCAGTCCTGGGACCGCTCTTGTTTGGCATCTACTTCTCTGAAGTACAGGCCAACACTAAGGGACTCTGGCTAACAAAGTTCGCAGATGACTGCAAACTGGGAGCCATTATTGAATTCCCAAATGATGTGGATACTCTACAAAAGGGCCTTACAGAAACAGATGCTTGGTGCCAGAGCCATGGGCTCAAGCTCAATGCCAAGAAATGTATAGTTATCCCCTTTGGGAAAAACATGTACCTGTGAATTACCACATAGGTGGCAGTACACTAAACACCGAAAGTGTGATAAGAGACTTAGTGACACAGGTGGATAGTGGTCTCACCTTCAATAATCACATCGCCACAACAGTCAGGAAATCCTTCTATGTGGCACACCTCATCACTAAGGGCTTTTCATCCAGAAAAAAAGAGGTCATTGTCCCACTGTACTCATCCCTCATTAGACCCATTATAGAATACAACGCCCCATTTGGTTTGTAACTCTCAAGACATCTGCAACAACTGGAAAGGCCGCAGAAATACCTAATTAAAAGACTCACAGGCCGAAAGCAGATGCCCTATGCTGACCGCCTTAAAAAACTCCAGCTATACTCTGTTGCATATCGTCTACTCAAAGGCGATCTCTGCTTAACATACAAGGCCATGTCAAACCCAGAGCTGTTGGACATGCTACATTTAAAGAAATCCCAATCCCTCAGTGCCACACGCTCCAGGGATCTAAACCTTGTCATCATGATAAACAAAACATGCTGGAGGGATAGGTTCCTGACCCAGAGACTCCCCATACTCTGGAATAGACTGCCCATACATGTCATGCAGAGCACCTCTTTGACCCTCTTCAAAAGGAACCTTGACAATTGGATGGGAGAAAGGAAATTCACCTCAGGGATCATGTCAGTTGCCCTGCTAGGCAGGGGTCCAGGGAAGTAAATAGTGTGGGAAGAAATAGCCAGGGAATTGTTATGGCTAGGCTTGTATAGGCCCTAGGGCTGATAGCCTAGTACCAACCTATGAACCTATGAACCATACTTATGAGGGACTTCAGCATTCATTTCAATCCATGGATAATTTGATCAGTTATGTACTCAATAGTGTCACATTTCTTAGTGGTAGATATTACTATTAGGTCCAATGTGCACTCATGTAACTTTAGTGGACTGGTTTCTGAGCAGTACTCCACAAAAACTTAGAAAAGCAAATATTGAACAACTATTTTAAGGGACCAGTGCCTGGTCTCTGCGATAGTCATATCACAGAAAGCAGAGCTCATTGAAAGGGTTATCATGGCCTGCAGCTTTAAAATAATAAACAAATATCATTTCTCACTCAGGGTAGCTTATATTATATGAGACGGCATTACATTATCGTTTGAGTGCAGTGTAAACCTACAAGAAATCAGCTTGGTAGAACTGATGTTTCCTAAGAAATGTGTGGAAAGTACTTACTGAAAAGGACGGGGCCTTCTAACTCAGTCAGAGAAAAGTCATCTTATTTTGTCAACTTTTGCACACTCTTCTAATTCAATGCTGTTTGTCCTGCTTTACCAATAACTTTCATTATGCACCCAGTTAAATGTACTGTGACTTGTTGGGCCTCTGTCCACCTTTTTTCGTGTACTCTTTCAGGGTGCTCTGTTCACCATTGTATTTTGTGATTAAATATATTCTAATGAGGAGTAGGTTTGAGGTACTTTCTAAAACATTTTCTGCTATTGTACTTAATTTGCTCATTTACTAAGCAGTTTTAATCAATGTAGCCATTATTAGCCTCATTTTTTATTTATTTATACATTTGTTTACATTGTTTAAGTCAAGGAATTGTACATAAAAGCAGTATCAATAATTGAGCAAACTGCACACAGAGGTGCCATCAGCAATTATGTAAAAATAGTATAGCAAGTTAATTAAAATCTAAAAAAAACATTTAAAATCCTGATAGAAAAAGTGGTGCCTCCACTTGAATCACATTAGGTTGTCCTAAAAAGATATAACATGATGACTTCCTGAAAACTTCTGAAAGAAGGCTCTGTTTTCACACCTAAATCAAGGAAGGTAGCTGATTCCAAATGACTGCAGCAATATAATACTAATCGACTCTACCAGAGGTTTCAGTGCATGCCTTTAGAACAGCTAGCATACCCTCACCTGATAATATGAGCAGCTAGCCAAGGGCAGAATGACACAGCAACACTTTCAATAAACAAGACCCATATCAAGTAGGGCATATAACTGGCCATAACTGGCAGCCAGCACATGTCACACAACACAAGAAGAATATGACAAATCCTCCCTCAAAAATGTTTTATTTTTCAAATACAGTTGAATAAATTCTGTAGTATTTGTATATAAAATCTTAATAACTATGTATACTATTTACATCAGCCTGACACTATAACAGAGCTCAATATAAACAATTACTTTACAGGTATAACAATCCAGCTATCAGAGTATATCTGTTCAGTTATTGTAAAGTGTCAATCAATGATAAGACTTTTTTCCATGGATTGTTAATAAATGGCTTAGGATGAATCCTTAATTCTTTAATTTTAATTTCCAACAATGCTATGGTCTTCAGTAGGCTGTAAAAGTCTTCCAAAGTTGGTATTGTGTTGTATTCCATCTTCTTGTTATACACTTCCTTGAGATTGCAAGCATTGTCCATACTAGATACACATTTGACTCATTCAAATGAGGACCTTCGTACACATTTAATAATACTAGGGCTTTAAATAAGTTAAACAATTCATTAAATAAAGCTTGTATAAAGTTTTTAACACTATTCCAAAATGGCTTAATTTTAACACAGTCGAAAAAAATGTGATTTGAATCTGCATTGTGTATTTGCTCACACCTTCAACATATTCCCTTTGTGGAAGAATTAATTTCAGTAATTCTATCTGGAATTACGAATGCTCTGTGCAAACATTTCCAATTAAAAACTTTCCAGTATTCTGTAAAGGATGTATGTTTTATTTGATTTAATTTCTTCAGTTAGCTGTAATGAGTGTCCTTTTGTTATATAATTCCAATATGAGGATTTGGGTGTTGTTTTATAATTTATCAATATCTTGTAAAATTTCGAAATACTATTTCCCATGTCATAATCATTATATATGATTTCATATAGGTATTTTGTAAGTTTAGGTATTTCTTTAAATGAAGAATTACTAATTATTCTGCATAAATCTTGCAAATACATCAGAATGCTTTGCATAGTTGGCCAATCTTGTGGAATTTTGTATGTTGTTTCTGTTGTTTGCACATCCAGAACTTTTAGCTCTTTGATACATTGAAACCAACAAACAAGTCCTTTCTGTTCCCAGGAATTAATTATTTTTCTCTATATTTTATGTGGATAGCTTTTTGTAACTATGAATGGTGTTAAAAGATCAAACCAGATTTTTAAATCTATATTTGCGTTAATAATTTTCCTAAATGAGTCAATGTAATAATTAATCATACAAGTTTTAGTGAGCTTAGTTTTGTTATATTGCATACTAATACATAATATGTGCCATGGCAAATTGTTTTTATCTGTTATTTGATTTTTTTTTTTGTAAATCAAATTCATTCATTGATATTACAGTTAGTAATTCTTTCCAGTTTGCAGAATAATTTGGACTTATCCAGTCTGAGATTGTTTTAGATATTGATGCTTTTATGTATGTTTCTATATCAGGAAAGTTTAATCCTCCCTGTTTCCATGGTCTGATATAATGCATTAAAGCTATTCTGTTTCTTTTGGGAAACCATATACATTTTATTAGGCATGAGTTTATTTCTTTGAGCATATTCCTTTCTGGTAACAGTTGTATTGCTAAAGCTATATATAGAATCTCGGGTAGTAAAAACATTTTTATTAACTGTAGTCTATCTTCAAATGTTAATATTATTTTGTTCCACTTTTCCACAGAGATTTTATTTGTATTGATGATATTATTGTAGTTTTTGAGACTAATTCATTATTATCCTTGCTTAATTCAATTCTTAGATACGTTAAGGTAGATTCTTGTTTCCCTATAATGTGATTCCCCTTCATCTGCAATTTTTTTTTATTTAAAAATAAAAATTTTGATTTTGATTTATTGAAATGGAGTCCTGAAGTCCTGTAAAATGTGACAATTAAAATATCTCATTCTTCTAATGTCTCTTTTGTATTGGATAATGTTAATAATATGTCATCAGCAAAGAGCATTACTTTAGAATTGTATTGATCATAAACATCTACTCCTTTGATTTTTGAATTGTTATGTATTGAATCTGCCAATATTTCATTAGCCAAAGCAAACAGAATCTGTGACATCCTTGTTTAGCACCCTTTGTTATATGTATAGATTCAGAGGTAAAAGGACCTAGCTTAACATACGCTAAATTATTTGTATATGTATTCTTTAGCAGATGAACAAAGGAAAAAGGAAATTCAAATAACACCAGAATTTTGAATAAATAGTCCCAATTTAGGGAATCAAAGGCATTCTCTATATCTAAGCCAATTATGAGTGTTTCTTTATTTTCTTTATTAACATAATCTATAAGAGAAATTATCCTTTTAATATTGTCATGTGTGTGTCTATGATATATAAATCCAGTTTGATCATTATTTATTGTTTTGGATAGTGGTATTTTCATTCTGTTAGTTAATATTGTTATAAATATCTTATAGTCATTATTTAATAATGATATAGGTCTATATGAGGTACAGAGGTTTGGGAATTTGTTTTCTTTTAGGATTGGTGTGATTAAGGAATATCTCCAAGAGGGTGGTATTAAAGCTTGTGACTGAATTTCTGATAGAGTTTTATGGAAGATGGATAGTATCTTTGAAGAAAAAAGTTTATATATTTCCATAATTATGCCATCTATACCTGGAGCTTTATTATTTGTACCCTATTTTATTGTATCTGTAATTTATTTGTATGATATGGGTGCTTGCAGATCTAGTTTTAATTTTTCTGGGTTTTTTATATTAGAACATTTTTCATCTAAATTTAATTGATTGATATGTATATTTTCTTTTTGGAAATGTTCCATATAGTGATTTCTATAGACATCAAGAATGTCACCTATATCCGAGTCATTCTTCCCTTTCTTTTCATAGAAGATACTTTTAATGTTATTAGCTTTTGATTGTATTTTGATTCTTGTGGATAAATTATGTAGATATTTGGGAAAAGTGGCCAAGGTATTCATTTTTAGTTTTTCTAAAGCTAAACTAGTTGTATGTGTTAGAATTTTATTGTATTTATTGTTTATTACTTCTTTCTTTTTCATCTCCAAATGATTTTTGATTTTTTTCAGCTTTTAGTGACAAAAGTTTGGCTTGTACATCTAATAATTCAGAATCCCATTCTCTAATTTTTTTTATACCAAGTTAGGGTTTTACCATATATTTAAGCTTTTAATGAATCCCATATCATTATTTTATTTATCTATGTGGTGAAATTAATATCTAAGAAGAACTGTAATTCAGATAATAACCAGGGTTTGAGCTCTTTAAATATTGTACTGCATTTCATTTTTCTGTCTATTTAATTGTTTCATTGAATATTGTGTCTGTGTCTCGCTGTAGTTATTTATTTTTCTATTTAATTGTTTCATAAAATACTGTGGTCTCTCTCTGTCTCTGCAGTAGTGGGGGCTATTGTGTTTCACTTCATTGATATTCAGTGTTAAACTCTTAGCCTAGAGGGTTTCTCTGTATTTATAAGTGAGTCACATATCTTTGAATGTATTACTGCTCATTACCTGTGTTGTTTGGCTTTTGCTACATGCCTACAATCAACTGCATTACTAGCTGAGTTAAGTACAAACTTGCAGCATTAAAGATTGTACTGCATTTCATTTTTCTGTCTATTTAATTGTTTCATTGAATATTGTGTCTGTGTCTCTCTGTAGTTATTTATTTTTCTATTTAATTGTTTCATAGAATACTGTGGTCTCTCTAAGTCTCTGCAGTTAGTTTCCTGCCCACCCTCCCTGTTCTTTTTCTGGTATTAATCTTGGTGGCTTTGGAATTGCCGTGCCTCCTGCAAATTTGTGTTTGAACAATCTTCCTGGGTCTATCTCATTTGTTCACTCAACCGAGTACAGTGAGATCATATTTTGACTTCAGACACTCCTACCAGTCCCATCTGTTCAGCTCTATCCCAGCTCTTTTCCAGTTCAGTGTCACTAGCTCACTCTACCTAATACAGAGAGAACATTTGTGAAGGGCAAGCCACTTAGGTCCTTAATTTTGAATTATCTTCTGATTCTCCTTTCTCCCTTTCTACTTTCCAAAAAAAAAAAAATTCTAAGCTTGTCTCCTGCCTTTCCTGTAACTAGTCTAGTGCAGATACAGATTTGCTGTAACCAGGACTGTGTGCAAGCTTCTGAGCCCCCAAAGCCTTTCTGTGTTGTAGGGAAGCCTTCTAGCTTATCAGTGGGAGTGGTAAGCACTAGGTAGCCTATTTACCACAAGAGTGGTTTCTGGCCCATAAATTGTAGTTTATTGGTCGTTTGGGCAGTTTTTCCATCTCTTATAACTTTCTAGTTTAAAAGCCTGCACTTATGCTTGTTTCTCACCTTTCCTGCAACTAGTCTAGTCCAGATGCATATTTGCTATATCTGGGACTGTTTGTAAGCTTCTGAGCCCCCCAAGCCTTTCTGTGTTGGAGGGAAGCCTTCTAGCTTATCAGTGGGAGTGGTAAGCACTAGGTAGCTTATCTACCACAAGAGTGGTTTCTGGCCCAGAAATTGTAGTTTATTGGCCGTTTGGCAGTTTTTCCATCTTGTTCAACTTTCTGGTTTAAAAGCCTGTGTTTGCACTTGTTTCCCACCTTTCCTGTAACAAGTCTAGTCCAGATACAGATTTGCTGTATCCAGGACTGTTTGTAAGCTTCTGAGCCCCCCAAGCCTTTCTGTGTTGGAGGGAAACCTTCTAGCTTATCAGTGGGAGTGGTAAGCACTAGGTATCCTATCTACCACAAGAGTGGTTTCTGGCCCAGAAATTGTAGCTTATTGACTGTTTGACAGTTTTTCCATTTCTTTCAACTTACCGGTTTAAAACCCCTTGTTTGCACTTGTTTACCATCTTTCCTGTAACTAGTCCAGTCCAGATACATATTTGCTGTATCCAGGACTGTTTGTAAGCTTCTGTGCCCCCCCCCCAAGCCTTTCTGTGTTGGAGGGAAGCATTCTAGCTTATCAGTGGGAGTGATAAGCTCTAGGTAGCCTATCTACCACAAGATTCAGGTACAGATTCTTAGTTTTAGCACTTGAATTTGCTTATTCGTGCTCAGCACTTGTTCAGAACTTGTTGTTAGCACTAAATAAGCTACAAATTACTACAGCACTCGACCTTCCTCTTTACCTAGAGGACACAGTTCTTGTACTTACTTTCCTCACTTGCTTAGAGAAAACCAGCTCTTATACTCACTTTCCTCACTTGTCTAGAGGAAAGTAGTTATTTATTCAGGCATGTCCACGGGTCAGCTCCCAGTGTTCTCTTCTGTCTAGCTGATGAATCTAGGCATCTTGGGCCAATGTAGCAATTGCCTCATGTACACAGACAACCCTCTCCTCCTATCACCCAACACCACAACCTGTGAGAGATGCACTTATCTAGCCAAACTGGAGGTAAAGCTCTCTCCAACCAAGACTGAACTTGACAGTCAAGAGGAGAAGGTAAACACTTGCACCACACCACACTCATCACATAGTCCCACTAAACCTACACCACCAAAATCCACACATAGAAACACAAAAACATTCACAGAGGCTCTCAATAATAATCTGCTCAAGTAACAGAGACCTCCAAAGCAGAAATGCAAGCAACCTCCACCCCCAACACAACCCAAATGACACATAGCCCACAGACTCAGTGTGCCACTCAACCACAGCCCATAAGGCAAAACAATGTACACAACACTCTAGTCATAGGTGAGTCTATAGTCAGGTACACTGATATCCCACTCACCAGGCTAAACAAGGAGAAGATTACTGTCAGCTGCCTGTCGGGTGCCAGGATCTGCCACATAACCCACGCACTGAGGTCACTCCACAACAAGTACAAATATGACTCTGTCATTGTCCATGTTGGTGTGAATTACCTGAGATGTACCTCCCTGGACTACATGAAAAGAGACATGGAAGAGCTCTCCAATCTTGTAACCCAGGCAGGTATGACCCTAGCACTGAGTAGCATCCTGCCATCACCCAGAATGATACCGCAGTACAAGGACAAAATGACTGACCAACAATTGGCTAAGCTTCTGGTTTCATTGTAAGGGGATCCAGTATCTGTCTGCCTGGGACGACATGGTCAACAGACCATGATGCTTTGCCAGAGATGGCCTGCACCTGTCACCCCTGGGTTTCTGGATACTGGCTAAGGCTCTTGCTGTCCCTATAGTGCCTTTTTTAGGCAAGGTTCAAATGACACATTCACCATTGTAATAGGAGCAGGCAAGCAAAAACTGAAGGTAATGCTACTCAATGCTATAAGACTAAATCTCAAAATGCACTCCCTCGAGGCACTACTTAAAATGGAGAACATCGATATCTGTGCAGTGACTGATACCTGGTTCAAGGCTCCAGAGAGCACCCTTGAATTACCAGGCTATAACTCATACCACACTTTTTGGCCACCTAACCTGGACTGGAACAGCAAAGGCAGAGGTGTGTCCATATTCATTAAGGATATCCACATCTCCAGGCTAGTTGCTCAGCATAATGCATCCAAGGTTATCCAAGTGCAACTAACTCTGGGCAAATCTGCAATCCAAATTGTAGCTTTCTACAGATCCCCCACCATGCCCCAGGATTCCCACTCCTCTTTTCTTGATATACTGGAAAATATTAGGGTTCAACCAAACACCCTAATAATGGGTGATTTCAACTACCCTACCATTAAATGGGAAAACTACTCATGTACCAACTCCTTCACTCAACGCTTTCTGGAATTCATAAATTCCAATGCCCTGGATCAACTTATCCACACCCCCACCAGGGGAAACAATATCCTAGTCATTACCAACATGAGTGACCAGTGTTCCACACCTGAAGTCAGCTCCTCGTTGGTCAGATCCAACCATAAGCTAAAAACCCTAGATATCCACAACTCACCCCAACCCCCATTAAGGAAATCATAGTAAAAAATGTCTCCAAATCCAACTTCATGCTTCTTAAGACAGAAGTGGTGAACTTCATGACACCCATGCAGATAGACAATGCAGTTATGACTGCTGAATCCTACACAGATGCACTCTATAAGCACTTACATGAGTGCATGGATCATGCTATCCCAAACAGAACCAAGATGCTATCCTCCAAAAAAAGGAAGCCAATCTGGTGGTCCCCTGCCATAAACAAACTCTACAACAGAAGGAAGAAACTGTTGCAAAAGAGAGTAAAATCCCATGAGTCGAGGAGTTCCCTGTTCAGCCTCAGTAAGAAGCTGAGATCCCTTATAAGAGCTTGCAAAACTATCTATGAAAACAAAATCACCACTGATTCTAGGGACAACCACAAAGCATTCTATAGCTATGTGAAGAATCTCAATGGCAACACCCAGATCTGCTCTGAGTTACAGCACAACGGCATGAAAATTACAAAACCAACTGATATTGCCAACGTCCTGGCAGATAGGCTCACTGCTAACTTTACCCCCCCCTCTCACCCCCTAAAGGGCCCATAACTATACAGGAAGAATGCAGAGTCCCTGTAATCACAACTATGCAGGTAAAAGTTGCACTCTCCAAAGCCAAAAACACAACATCCATGGGACCGGACAACATCCCAGGCTGCATTTTACATGAACTTCAGAATGAACTGGCTCCCCACCTAAGCACCATGTTCAATCATAGTCTCACATCAGGCTTTTTTGCCCACTGAATGGTGCACAGCAACAGTTATCCCACTCCACAAAGGGGGAGCCACCAGTGATCCCAGGAACAATCGCCCTATTAGCCGACGAGCCTGGTCTGTAAGGCCATGGAATGTATCATCATGGAACTCATAAACAAAGACATTGGTAACCTCCAAACTCTGGACCCCACCCAGTTCAGGTTTGTGAAAGGCAGATCATGTCTCCTGAACCTGATTGACTTCTTTGAGGCAGTCACCAAAGCTGTAGACGAGGATAAGGTGGCTCACACAGCCTATCTTGACCTCGCCAAGGCTTTCAACACCATCCCCTGTTCTGGAATTATAGCTAAACTCACTAAACTAGGTATAAATCCCTATGTCACAAGATGGGTTGCCAATTGGCTCACTGACAGAACCCACACTGTAAAAGTTGCAGACTCCAAATCTGACTTCAAACCAGTGACAAGTGAAGTACCCCAGGGTTCAGTCCTGGGACCTCTCCTGTTTGGTATCTCCTTCTCTGAAGTACAGGCTAACACAGAAGGCCTTTGGCTAATAACGTTTGCAGATGACTGCAAACTAGGAGCCATAGTTGAGTCCCCAAATGATGTAGACATCCTACAGAAGGGCCTCACTGAGACAGATGCCTGGTGTCAGAGCCATGGCCTCAAGCTCAATGCCAAAAATTGCATTGTCATCCCCTTTGGTAAAAACTCTGTACCCATGAACTACCACATTGGTGGCAG
This sequence comes from Protopterus annectens, assembly GCF_019279795.1. Classification (NCBI taxonomy): domain Eukaryota; kingdom Metazoa; phylum Chordata; order Ceratodontiformes; family Protopteridae; genus Protopterus; species Protopterus annectens. The sequence goes on from NC_056737.1 coordinate 289,745,543, forward strand.
TCTACTTAACACAGAATGTGTGATAAGAGACCTGGGCACCCAGGTGGACAGTAGTCTCTCCTTTGATAATCACATCACCACAGTAGTCAGGAAATCCTTCTATGTGGCACACCTCATCACAAAAGGGTTTTCATCTAGGAAAAAAGAGGTTATTGTTCCCCTCTACTCGACACTCATTAGACCCATTATAGAGTACAATGCCCCTTTTGGAACGTACCTCACAAGACATCTGCAGCAGCTGGAAAGGCCACAGAAGTACCTCACAAAGAGGATTACTGGCCTCAAACAGATGCCCTACACTGACCGTCTCAAAAAACTCCAGGTTTACTCTGTAGCATATTGCCTACTCTGAGGTGATATCTGCCTAACATATAAAGCTATGTCAAACCTAGAGCTGTTGCCCTCAAGCTCAATTCCAAAAAGTGCATTGTCATCCCGTTTGGTAAAAACTCTGTACCCATGAACTACCACATAGGCAGCAGTCTACTAAATGCCGAATATGTAATAAGAGACCTGGGGACCCAGGTGGACAGTAGTCTCTACTTTGATAATCACATCGCCACAGTAGTAGGTCCTAAAGAAATCCCAATCCCACTGAGCTACTAAACCTTGACACCACAATAAACAGGACATGTTGGAGGGATAGATTCCTGTCCCAGAGACTTTCCATACTCTGGAACAAGCTACTCATCCATGTCAAGTAAAGTTCCTCATTAGCGCTCTTCAAGAAAAATCTTGATAAGTGGATGGGAAATATGAAATACACCCCGGGGATCACCTCTGTGGCTCTGCTCGACAGGGGCACAGGAAGATAACTTTCTTGGGTGGCATAAGCCAGGGAACCCTGTTGGCTAGGCTTACTTAGGCCCTTGAGACGATAGCCTACTACCTACCTATGAACCTATGAACCTATGTATCATATATAAAACCTCAGTAAAAGATTATAGCACACAATTATTTAACATATTCACCCTTATTGATGAAGTCTTTCAAAATGTATTACTTAATATAAATAGATGGTAATAATATTTATACCTAATGTTTATAATACAGTGTATTTTACTGAATATATCAGAAGTTATATTTCATTGTTTGCCAGCATTTAACTAATCATTTTGTTTGTTGCTAACTTACTTAAAGCATCAAGTTTGTTTTATGTAAACATTGATGAAAGTTAGTGCATTTTAATTATCAATGCATCCCTCTTCCCCCCATTTCCTACACATAAAGATTTTCATATCTGTCATTTCTTATTATAAAATGAGTGAAAATTATAGGTTAAAAACAAGAAATTCATTTATTGTGATTAATAATTACAAGTTCCCTTTCCATATTCATAAATTGCATTTATGGCATATACTGAACGTTTTTAGATTTAAATGGCAACATTCTATTTTGTATAATCAGCAAAGGTTAAACTGATTATTGTCAATTTAATACTATTTGTTCAGAATGTGATTGTTATATTCTGTGACATTCCTAGTTCAGGCTTCTATTGTTTCCCTTGAACAACTTTGTCAGTTTGATGTCATGTATAAAACAATAATTACCTTGGTAACAGCTTAAGTATTATGTATGGTCAAGATGTGTTACAAAAACACAATTCAAGTTAAAGCAATTACATGACTTCCCCTTGATATTCAATATAGTGTATGTCATTTATGACAAGTTAAAACAGTAGTGTTATACTCAAGCCCATGTTATTAAACTGAGTGTCTGTTGTCAGTTTAATACTATTTGTTCAGAATATGATTGTTACATTCTGTCACATTTCAAGTTCAGGCTTCTATTGTTTCTCTTGAACAACTTTGTCAGTTTGATGTCATGTATAAAACATTAGTTACCGTGGTAACCGCTTAAGTATTATATATGATCAAGATGGGTTACAAAAACTACAATTCAAGTTAAAGCAATTATATGACTTGTTATGCATATTTACTTATATAAGAAAATCATCATGCTTCCCCTTTATGTTCAATGTAGTGTATGTCATTTATGACAAGGTAAGACAGTAGTGTTATTATACACAAGCCCATGTTATTAAATCCTGTAATATCTAAATTCAGCAGTCTGCTTCATTTTATATGACAATTATATATTCTATGTCTAGATTTACTAATCATACATTACATAACTATTGTGTGTGTGTGTGTGTGTGTGTGTGTGTGTGTGTGTGTGTGTGTGTGTGTGTGTGTGTGTGTGTGTTTTGGCTGTTACTTAGTTATTTGAGAGACCACAAGCTGTAATGTTTATTCTTATTATTAGCTCCTTCCAAGCATGATTATACAGACCATAGACAAAAAATTATGAGACCCTTCTAGTTTCTTATTTGTTATGTTTCCATCCTTACATACACACATACCAGTACTTCAAGCACGGGCAACAATGCCCGTCCAGTTTTGCCAGAATACCATTAACTAGTTCATGTGGTGTCTTTCCAGGCTGTTCTTAAAATATTCAAACCAGTATTTGTCCTGTTCCATTTTACCAGCGTATTCCATGCAGTGGCCACTCTGCCAGTGAACCACTCAACATACCTTCCATTCCCCACAGATATTTCCACAAAGGAAATCTGATGACTCTCTAGTACTTCCCGGCAACCCCAAACACCCCTAGAATCAGCTTTCTCCTATGCCCAACATGTCCAAGCAAGCTCACCTCCCAGACCACTGCAAAGGGTACTGCATAAGACCAAGTGCTCCTAGTCTTTCACAATAACTCAGACTTCCACTCTTATGTAAGTCCTTAATGTGTTTGGACCAAAATACATTTTAAATCTAAAATTGCCCTTATTATTTTTTTTTTATCAAGAATCAACTTAATGAGCTAAATGAAGTGTTGGGAGACCATCAATATGTGTACATGTGGTTTATAACAGCCGTTTTATTTTTATATATATATATATATATATATATATATATATATATATATATATATATATTTTTTTAAACCAAAAACGTCATTGCCGAGAATCATCTCGGAGGCTCTTCAGAGCCATTAAGCATTATCGTCACTCTGTCTCCATTACCATAGCAACCTGGGAGCGTCTGTTTCTGTTAGTGTGTCTGTGTACTGCATAGCAGAGGCTCTCAATGCACCTGAAGCAAAGCTTCACTTCACTGCAACTTCAAACCTAAATTCCCTCCCTTTCAGCGAGGCAGCAGCCAGGAAAAGAACAGAGAGCAAACAGATAAAAAAAAAAAAAAACTCCCAACAAGCCGCCATAACAAGAGACAACACACTCCTCCAGCCCTCCCACCTCTCACGCAGCAGACATACAAACAAATCATCCTCTGCCAAAATATCCCAATTCACAGTTCTATCCACCCCCATTCCCCTGGGTCCAGGCTAAAACACCAAATGTCTCTTCCTAATACACAAGCATCAGTAAACCTCAATCATAAGCTGCAACCCACAGTTTCCTGGAGATGTAAACAGCAACATATAACAGCTGCCAGACACAGCTGCATCCACATACACCATGTCAGGCTTAATCAAACAGCACTCAAAGCTATGATACCTGCCATAATTGATATAAATTATGTTTAGACAGAATAATAATGACATTTGTACTAGCTGCCAGACACAGCTGCATCCACGCACACCATATCAGGATTGATCAAACAGCACTCGAAGCTATGATACCTGCCATAATTGATATTAACTATATTTAGACAGAATTATGATGACATTTGTACTAAGAGCTTGCTACTATTATTTAACCAGGATAAACATGACATTTCTAAATCATACTTTAACTGAAGAAGGCATTAGTCTCCATGACAGCATTTTATTTTCAAAACACTCTGCTGTTACTGCTATTATATATGATGTTAATTTGTTAAATTTGAGTCTGAACTCTGATGAATGGTACCTTGTTGAATTAGGTAATTAATTACTTAAATTATTATAAGTAAAAGCAATGAAAAATGAGAAAGATAAGTATTCATCGAGTTCAAGTAGGGAATAGAAACTTATATGTCTCTATTATATGTTGTTTGTTTGGCTTATATATAATGTAAATAGTAACCCATCTTGACCTACCTTTGTTTGTGAAGAATTATTGGACTCTTTGAATATTCTGAATAAATCATTACTGTTTCTCAGTTGTTTAAGAATCCCTCCTTTTTTAATAAAAACAGATGACAAGTGATGTACCATATCAGTTGATACTTTGAGAGATGCAGTTGTATGAGTTATTTTTTGGGACAGCTATTTTGGAATCAGTTTTTTGTTTCTTCTTACTAGCATCAGTCCAAGGATTTGTTTCTCTTATTCTTTTAGGAGTAGGGGCCATCAATTCCATTTCTTCTGGAATACACACTATGTTGTTATTTTTGATGAATATAGTAGCTTCTTCTAAGTCATTAAAGTTTCTCATCTCATTGGCAAAAATTATTTTTATTTTGGCTGGAAAGGCCAGCTGTGCTTTAATGTTGTTTTGTTTCAACAGTTTTATTATTGGTCAGACTTTTTTCCTTTGTTTTAGTATTCTGGAAGAATAATCATTGTCAAACCTTATCAGGCTTTGATTGTATTTTAAGGATGATTTTCTCCAAGCAGGTTTTAATATTAGTTCCTTGTCCAGAAATGAAAGAAATGTTATAACTATGGATCTAGGTGGAGTATTTGGTGAGTTAGAAGCAGGTTTCCTCAGTGCTCTATGTCCTCTTTCAATTCCAAATGAAAGTCCCTCTTTCAAGTCTAAAAATTCAAGAATACAGGTTGTTAAGAATGAAGTAATGTCTTCTCCTTCAGTGTTTTCAGGCAGACCAAAGATCCTTATGTTGTTTCTCCTTTCCGTGTTTTCTAAGTCATCTATTTTGTTAAGCAGCTTTATATTCTGTTTAAGCAGAAATTCTTTTTGGAATTCTTCCTCTTTGAGTCTCCCTTCAATGTCATTTAGAGAAGTCTCTATAGTTGTTATTTTTTATGGTGTTGCTGTAATAGTTCCTTAAGAGTATCAGTCTGTTTTTGAGAATTTAATTTGAGGTTTTCTAAGTCATTTTAAAGCTGTCCATCTTCAAAGATAGTTCCTGTAAGGTAGATGTTAATCAATTGCAGTTCTTTTTTCAAAGCAGCATCAGGATGAGAATTCCTTGAGTTATTCATATTCAGTGACTCAATATACCTCCAAGTTACTTGACAGGAAAATTTTTGTATATCTCCACCAAAATTGATATGTATGTAGTTCAGTAGTTTATCTATAGATTTCTGATGTTTTAAACTTGAAAAATAATAAAATTTTCCTCTATTATTATACTAGTTTATGGAGTTCTCAAAATTCACTGCTCTCAGTTGGCCATCTAGACTTTGCCCCAAATATGACAAATTCTTAGGGTACTGGTTAACAAACTGGCCACCAAATCATGTACTCATAGGTTCATAGGTAAGTACTAGGCTATATGTCCTTTTGGGCCATTTTAAGCCTAGCCAATATCCTGTTCAAAGGTATGAATCAAACCCTGTCCCATATAACTGTCCAGTAAATACCTTAACGATTCTACCAAGTCCCACTGATGGCAGCTCTGATTGCTTTACAAAAGCCTGAGAGGTCACTACAAGAAACCATGCAGTACAAAAGCAAGGAATGAATCACTGTCCCAAGGTCCAATGCCAGTATATAAATTGTCTTTTAGCTTTTCCCGGTTAGGGGTCACCACAGCGGAACTCCAGTCCACTAATAATTGGCAGTGGATTTTTACAGTGCCAAGTTGCCAGCCCGATGCCCAGCCTTCAAAGAAAGCACACCCATTCACATACGCACCTACCTGCATGTCTTTAACATCACTTGACCCTGGGGAGGACATGCAGACTCCACACAGAAGGCGCTCCAGCCAAGAATCAACCGGGAGAACCTCTTGTTGTGAGGCGACAATGTTAACCTCTGTACATGATGTTTAATCCTGGGCATTTTCTTCAGATGGAAGTAAGAGATCTTGATGATAGATGACATCTGGTCGTTCACTGTCAATCAGTAATAGATGATAAAGCCAATATCACAAGTGCAAAAAACAATATCAAACCCACCTAATCCTCGCCAATGTAATCAACAGGTGGAGTAGAAGATGTTGTGATGGAAGGACGATGACTTGCACCAAGATGGCATCACTCTTTTCTAGATTGAATTTTAGCCACTTTATGGAAATTCACTCGAGAATTCAGTCTGGGTAGTTCCCTAAGGTTCCACAATCGAAACAAGAAACTGGTAAAAAACAAAAAAGCACACTAAGTCACAAAATATAGTAAGCACCAAGATAAAAGTCCACTGTTAAGTAAACGTTGGCATAAACACTTTAATAAAATGAAGCGCTTTTCGTCTACTACTGTTAGTAGACTTCCTCAGATCATTGTAAAAAAGTTTTAACACTCTTTAAATACCCTCTAGAGTGTCAGCTGATGCTAATTAAAAGCAAATTAATCCCCAAGTAATTAAACAATAACAAAAAATAACAAAAATCCAATAAAATCAGTGCGTCATGGTGGTGACATAAAGTACTAGTTATACAGATAAAAATGCTTAGTGATTAATTTATCAGATAACACAACATAATTAACAAACCCTCTTTTATAAAAAACTAATATAATGTATAAACATTTTAACTAGCTTTAAGGTGTTCACTTCATTTTTGTGTGGTAACATCTAAATAACTCATATCAACGTCTCAGGTTCCTAAGTTTTAAAAGACAATTAATCGAACACAAATCGTTAAGTCCTGGAAAAGCGTAAGAATGCAATCTTATCTGCCACATTAGTTCCTTTTCTTCTAAAATTAAGTTACAGGGAACACTTTGCCCATTGTTCAAAACTTGGTCAATTACCAAGAACCTAAAGTAATGTTCTTTGTAAAGTGACACATGTTTCGCTAACGCGTTCTCAAGTTTCCCTTTCTTTATTGCATATAGATGTTCATATATTCTGTCCTGCAATCTACGTTCGGTCTTCCCTACGTAGAATGCAGGACATTGCTGACACACAGCCAAATACACCACCATACGTGAATTACAGTTAGTTCTGTGTTTCAAATAGTAAATTCTTTCAGCTATAGTAAATTTATTTGTCTCCAAAATGGTGTTACATCTATTGCAATTTTGACATTTAAATGTGCCAGGTGTTTTAACAAACCTAACCACAGGTCTTTCAAGTAGCTTTTTCAAGTTGTTACCTTTCCTAAATGTAATTTCTGGTCTAGGCCCTAACTTGTTGTACAACAAAGGGTCTGTTTTAAACAACTCCCAGTTTTTCCGAATAAGGTCCACTATCCTGTAACTGTCAATATTAAATGTTAAAATCAACCTAGGGTAAGTGTCACTAGTAACAGGTTCTCTATTAGGTGGCACATTATTCGGGGACATAAGTGGTTGAATGTTAAGGTTGTCACCTTCATCCAATCGAGGTATTACCTCAATTTTGTTAAGTAAGGGTTTAAATACCCCTGAATTTCTTTTCCTAGCTACTTCCTTTATTAGTGAATCAATCAAAACTGGTGGATACCCCCTCAATGTAAACATAGATTTTAAATGATCACATTCGTCCCTAAAATCTGCGTCTAAGCTGACAATTCGGGCAGCTCTCACAAGTTGTCCTTTCACAACGGATCTCTTCTGGAAGTTGGGATGGCAACTTGTGTAGTGCAATAGTGAGTTGGAATATGTGGCCTTCCTATGTATAGTAGATACAAAAGCCCTCAATTCAATGTTCTTCACTAACCAAATATCCAGATAAGCTATTGCTGTACTACTAAAAGAGAATGTAAAATCTAAGAAGTTTGTAGTGGAATTCAAAATTTGCACTACTTCCTCAGCAAGCAATTCATCACCTTCCAATATTATAAAAATATCGTCAAGGTATCTCGTATAGAAGCGAATATTGTTCATTAATCCGCTGTTTTTGAACACATATTCGCCCTCCCAAAATGCCATCACCATGTTGGCCACGCTTGCTCCACATGGGGAGCCCATGGCTATTCCTACTTTCTGCAAGTAAAAGTTGTTTTCCAGTGTAAAAAAGTTGTTATACAAAATTATTTCCAACAACTCAATGGTCAAGGAAATATCCGTAGAAGGAGCATTCTTCTTCTTAAGCATAGCTGCAACCCAATCGGTAGCTATAGTATGAGGTATACAGGTATATAAATCTTTGACATCAACCGTTAAAAAATTACAGTCGATGTCAAAGTTTAAGGTGTTAATTTTCTCCAAAAATGACCAAGAGTCTTTACAAATTTGAACTTCATCCACCAGATATTTTTTAAGAATGCAATCTACAACCTTCGCACAAGTGTACGTTGGTGACCCCCGACTATCCACAAGGGGGCGCATAGGTGGATTGGTTACATTTTTGTGGATTTTGGGTATACCGAAGATTTTAGGGTACCTAGGGTAAGAGATCAACATATAATGATATTGTTGCTCATGTAGTCTGCCTTCGATGTACATATCCTCAATACTGCCTTTAATACTAGAGTAAGCTTTGTTTATTTCAGATCTTGAACTTAACTGATATGATGAGTTATTAATCAAAGAGCTCATCCTGTTGATATAATCAATTTGATCGAAAATAACGGCTCCCCCTCCTTTGTCCGGTTTACATACACGTAAATTGTGAATACGAACAAATTCTAACAAATCACTCTCCTTACGCTGGTTAAGCACGTTACTGGGATGTTGCACATAATGTCTTAAATCTAGTTCACACATTGTTTCAAAAAGATGGATGAGCGGGTGTAAGGGGGGGTTAAAGGTACTAGGTACCCAAAAAGGATTTTCATTAATGTTATTCCCTTCATACCCTCCCATCATCAAATTGAAATTTAATTTTCTGGAAAAAAGTTTAATATAAATCCATCCTATTCTTAGGGACATATGTGTATCCTTTAGCTAATAATTCTATAAAATCATCAGACAGGTTAACAGATGAAAAATTATAAATTTTGAAGTCACCCGTACCATTCAATAAGATATCGGGCTCCTTCAACACAAGAACTTGGTCATCAAAATTATCTGTATCTATCGTAATGGCGTCAAGTCACAGTTAGAACTCTCATCGTCACCAGTTATAACTACATCGTAGTCAAAAACCATCTGTTCAGAGTTACTAAACGCAGCAACACTCAAATCTATGTCAAGTCCTGTTTCTTCACATCCATTTACTGATGTTACATGAGCCAATAAGGGTTGTTTAGTACATATAAGCTCATTAATAGGCAAAGAAACTGTCTCTGTCAAAACAGTAAGTGGGTTAACATTCAATCTCGGGGTAGTGGGTTCAGTTTCACAATTCACCTTGTTTTCAGCCCCCTCATTTTGTTGTAATAAACTCTGTTTTTCTGTTTCGGTATAGCCCCCTGTTGGTAACCCTCGAAAAAAACCTGGTTGTAGTTATTGGAGTTTGCCTGCTGTCCATTAAATACTTTAGCCCTATTGGTATTATAACGGTTCTGCAAGCGTTCACTTCTTCTTAACACAGGTGCACCACTGTTGGTGGACTCATAATTAGCCACCCCAACATGGTTTTGTACCCTTACATTGGGTAAAATTGCACCAGTGTCTTTCTGTCCTACTAATAACTGGTCATCAGAAATAAGAAGTGGGTGATGCCACGCTTGTGAAGTAGGGGGCAGAGGATAAGCAGTTCCATTTTCATAAGCCAGGCAATCTCTTTCCAGTTTCTTGACTTTATTTAACCTGAGTTTCCCCAAGTGTTGATTGACACTATTAAAACAACGTTCGTATTCAAATTTGTACCTTTCAAATTCAGTGTTGATTTTAATAGTTGAATCCAACACCACTATTTCATTGTTCAAGTCGGTCAGCCACACAGTGTAGTGTTTAATCATTATTTTTAATAGCTCAGCCCCATTCCGTTCAAATAGCTGGAGCAGCTCTTTGTGAAAATCTGAGTTATTAACTAACCCGGTAGGGTATTGATAGTGCCTCAGTCCTTTAGGGATGATATTACAAGCTAAGCATTCATTAAAATAATTAATTTCCAGTTGTAATTTTTTAGCTTTTACTAAAAGTTTATCAAATTGTTGAAGTTTAATCACTATATCAGGTTGAGAATTTACCTCTGTGTAACTGGCGAAGTTGTTTGCATCCCTGTTGTTCATGTTTAAATCCTGCCGTTGAAATGAAAAGTTTTCAGATAACCAACGGTTTAATCCAGACTCAGAATTTATGTTTCCCGCGTTTCTGTTTACCCCTTCAGGCAGTTCTACCACTTCACGGGATGTAGCACCATTAATTCCACCCGCTGGTAAGCGGACACACTCATTAGTCACAGCATCAGAAGTCGTCGCAATGGTATTCGTCTCGACAATGCCGACAGTCTCCCTTGCATTACCTCCAATAACAGGACCTATCCGAACCTCAACTGGTGTGTTCGGAGCAGGATAAAGTACTCTTCCGTTAGTGCCGTGTAGATTACTGGGTATTCCTTCCACTAGCGGCATCAAGTTTGTAGACTGAGTCAGTAAAGAGGGTTCGTTAATCACAGCGAACAGGTTTTTCATTTCCTGTTGCTGTGAGTCAATTTTATCAAGTCTAGCACATCATGAGTCCATACGCAATAATAATGAATCGAACAAAGTGTTGTTCGCCAACCCGTCAGTGTTTCCAGCTGGTGCTGCTACGGCAGCACTATCGCAGCCCCTCAGAATGGTCGGAGTTGATTCAGGTGAAAAACTACCTTCGCTCCTTAGTGTGCGTGACGCCATGACACTAATTCCACAATCGAAACAAGAAACTGGTAAAAAACGAAAAAGCACACCAAGTCACAAAATATAGTAAGCACCAAGATAAAAGTCCACTGTTAAGTAAACGTTGGCATAAACACTTTAATAAAATGAAGCGCTTTTCGTCTACTACTGTTAGTAGACTTCCTCAGATCATTGTAAAAAAGTTTTAACACTCTTTAAATACCCTCTAGAGTGTCAGCTGATGCTAATTAAAAACAAATTAATCCCCAAGTAATTAAACAATAACAAAAAATAACAAAAATCCAATAAAATCAGTGCGTCATGGTGGTGACATAAAGTACTAGTTATACAGATAAAAATGCTTAGTGATTAACGTCTCAGGTTCCAATGGGCAAAGTGTTCCCTGTAACTTAATTTTAGAAGAAAAGGAACTAATGTGGCAGATAAGATTGCATTCTTACGCTTTTCCAGGACTTAACGATTTGTGTTCGATTAATTGTCTTTTAAAACTTAGGAACCTGAGACGTTGATATGAGTTATTTAGATGTTACCACACAAAAATGAAGTGAACACCTTAAAGCTAGTTTAAATTTTTATACATTATATTAGTTTTTTATAAAAGAGGGTTTGTTAATTATGTTGTGTTATCTGATAAATTAATCACTAAGCATTTTTATCTGTATAACTAGTACTTTATGTCACCACCATGACGCACTGATTTTATTGGATTTTTGTTATTTTTTGTTATTGTTTAATTACTTGGGGATTAATTTGTTTTTAATTAGCATCAGCTGACACTCTAGAGGGTATTTAAAGAGTGTTAAAACTTTTTTACAATGATCTGAGGAAGTCTACTAACAGTAGTAGACGAAAAGCGCTTCATTTTATTAAAGTGTTTATGCCAACGTTTACTTAACAGTGGACTTTTATCTTGGTGCTTACTATATTTTGTGACTTGGTGTGCTTTTTCGTTTTTTACCAGTTTCTTGTTTCGATTGTGGAATTAGTGTCATGGTGTCACGCACACTAAGGAGCGAAGGTAGTTTTTCACCTGAATCAACTCTGACCATTCTGAGGGGCTGCGATAGTGCTGCCGTAACAGCACCAGCTGGAAACACTGAAGGGTTGGCGAATAACACTTTGTTCGATTCATTACTACTGCGTATGGACTCATTATGTGCTAGGCTTGATAAAATTGACTCACAGCAACAGGAAATGAAAAACCTGTTTGCTGTGATTAACGAACCCTCTTTACTGACTCAGTCTACAAACTTGATGCCGCTAGTGGAAGGAATATCCAGTAATCTACACGGCACTAACGGAAGAGTACTTTATCCTGCTCCGAACACACCGGTTGAGGCTCGGATAGGTCCTGTTATTGGAGGTAATGCAAGGGAGACTGTCGGCATTGTCGAGACGGATACCATTGCGACGACTTCTGATGCTGTGACTAATGAGTGTGTCCGCTTACCAGCGGGTGGAATTAATGGTGCTACATCCCGCGAAGTGGTAGAACTGCCTGAAGGGGTAAACAGAAACGCGGGAAACATAAATTCTGAGTCTGGATTAAACCGTTGGTTATCTGAAAATTTTTCATTTCAACGGCAGGATTTAAACATGAACAACAGGGATGCAAACAACTTCGCCAGTTACACAGAGGTAAATTCTCAACCTGATATAGTGTTTAAACTCCAACAATTTGATAAACTTTTAGTAAAAGCTAAAAAATTACAACTGGAAATTAATTATTTTAATGAATGCTTAGCTTGTAATATCATCCCTAAAGGACTGAGGCACTATCAATACCCTACCGGGTTAGTTAATAACTCAGATTTTCACAAAGAGCTGCTCCAGCTATTTGAATGGAATGGGGCTGAGCTATTAAAAATAATGATTAAACACTACACTGTGTGGCTGAGCGACTTGAACAATGAAATAGTGGTGTTGGATTCAACTATTAAAATCAACACTGAATTTGAAAGGTACAAATTTGAATACGAACGTTGTTTTAATAGTGTCAATCAACACTTGGGGAAACTCAGGTTAAATAAAGTCAAGAAACTGGAAAGAGATTGCCTGGCTTATGAAAATGGAACTGCTTATCCTCTGCCCCCTACTTCACAAGTGTGGCATCACCCACTTCTTATTTCTGATGACCAGTTATTAGTGGGACAGAAAGACACTGGTGCAATTTTACCCAATGTAAGGGTACAAAACCATGTTGGGGTGGCTAATTATGAGTCCACCAACAGTGGTGCACCTGTATTAAGAAGAAGCGAACGCTTGCAGAACCGTTATAATACCAATAGGGCTAAAGTATCTAATGGACTGCAGGCAAACTCCAATAACTACAACCAGGTTTTATTCGAGGGTTACCAACAGGGGGCTATACCGAAACAGAAAAACAGAGTTTATTACAACAAAATGAGGGGGCCGAAAACAAGATGAATTGTGAAACTGAACCCACTACCCCGAGATTGAATGTTAACCCACTTACTGTTTTGACAGAGACAGTTTCTTTGCCTATTAATGAGCTTATATGTACTAAACAACCCTTATTGGCTCATGTAACATCAGTAAATGGATGTGAAGAAACAGGACTTGACATAGATTTGAGTGTTGCTGCGTTTAGTAACTCTGAACAGATGGTTTCTGACTACGATGTAGTTATAACTGGTGACGATGAGAGTTCTAACTGTGACTTGGACGTCATTACGACGATAGATACAGATAATTTTGATGACCAAGTTCTTGTGTTGAAGGAGCCCGATATCTTATTGAATGGTACGGGTGACTTCAAAATTTATAATTTTTCATCTGTTAACCTGTCTGATGATTTTATAGAATTATTAGCTAAAGGATACACATATGTCCCTAAGAATAGGATGGATTTAGTGAACACAACGATTGATATTAAACTTTTTTCCAGAAAATTAAATTTCAATTTGATGATGGGAGGGTATGAAGGGAATAACATTAATGAAAATCCTTTTTGGGTACCTAGTACCTTTAACCCCCCCTTACACCCGCTCATCCATCTTTTTGAAACAATGTGTGAACTAGATTTAAGACATTATGTGCAACATCCCAGTAACGTGCTTAACCAGCGTAAGGAGAGTGATTTGTTAGAATTTGTTCGTATTCACAATTTACATGTATGTAAACCGGACAAAGGAGGGGGAGCTGTTATTTTCGATCAAATTGATTATATCAACAGGATGAGCTCTTTGATTAATAACTCATCATATCAGTTAAGTTCAAGATCTGAAATAAACAAAGCTTACTCTAGTATTAAAGGCAGTATTGAGGATATGTACATCGAAGGCAGACTACATGAGCAACAATATCATATCAGCATCAGCTGACACTCTAGAGGGTATTTAAAGAGTGATAAAACTTTTTTACAATGATCTGAGGAAGTCTACTAACAGTAGTAGACGAAAAGCACTTCATTTTATTAAAGTGTTTATGCCAACGTTTACTTAACAGTGGACTTTTATCTTGGTGCTTACTATATTTTGTGACTTGGTGTGCTTTTTCGTTTTTTACTAGTTCCCTAAGGTTGAAGAATCTAGCAGTGTCCAATGAAAAAGGTGAGGCATAAATTAATATGATTAGCATATGATAAGAAATGCATTTTCTTATCATGACCTTCCTAAAACAGCAAATGTACATGGTGAAAAACAGTGGAGCCAAAAATCAAAGCCAAAATACATTGTAATAAAGTGTGCAGACGCCTGAGGTAATCATATTAGCTATTATGCACTGTGCCCAGACAGCTGAGGTTCAAATTGCAGAAGGATAGTACCTGATAACCTTCAAGGCAGCTACAGATGCTTGATAATGACATTACTCTCACTGTGTTAAAATCCACTGAAAGAGCATGTAGGATAATAAAATATTTATGCTGATCTCTCACCATCAGGAGGTCAATAACTAATCTAATGAAGTTCTGATGCTGTAATTTGACCTAAAACTGGAGTAACAAGTAGTTATTATGCCAAGGGGTGTTAAATGTGAATACAGCTGTGCATAGACTGCCTTCTCAAGGAGTGTTCCAATAAATATGAGGTTCAAAACAGGGTGACAGTTCTCCAGAAGGTTAACATCCAAAGCTGACTTCTTAAGTACCAGGGTGATTGAGGCTTCTCTTAAAGTAGATGGAAAGATCCCAGTCTTTAGGGAACAGCAAATAATCCAATGAATCGCTGGACCTGGCAAACTTAAGCCATGACCATAACAACTTCATGGGGCCAGGATCCAAACTAGAGAAGGTCAGGCGCATTACTGAAACCATGTTTATGAGTTCCTCGTAATCTTAAAAATTTAATTCTTTCTACTCTAATTCCAGATTGCCCATCTCAGAAAAACAACAAGGTTCTAAGTGGTGAATCCTGGAGAAAGGAATGTCTTTTCATGGAAATCATGGCCACAAAATTCATGCAGCAGTCTCACATTTATCAATACTAACCATTCACCATCCAGAGAAAGGCAGCTGGACAATTAGATGCAACAGAAACAAACACAAGCTTCTAGTGATTAAGCAGTTATTACCCATAAACATAATGCAGACCATCTCAAAAAACACAAAAACAAAACACCTTTCAATTGAATACCTTAAAAAGAGGCATCAGATCAATATTTTGGCTAATCTGGCCAAGTAAATATTTCTCAAGAAAAGTAACAATCATTTTTGCAACATAATGCCCAGCAATGCTTTTACCTATTACCAAGCTAAATCTAAAATGCCTCCCGATATTACAAATGTTTACTCAATCATGCCCTATCAGGATCCTAGGCAAGGACATCTGGCTCAAGTCCCGAGATGGTACTCTATGCAGATTGTACACATATAGTCACTGCTTATGTAGTTAAATATGTCCTGCTGTGTTCTTAGATCTTTCAAGAAACATCATAGGATCATAAGAGGTTACTAGGCTAATGGCCCTGGGGCCCCTTGCAAGCCTAGCTAAGAGTTTATCCCCAAAAAGAAGCCTCAGTCAGCACCTGTTGCCCCTGTCAATGAGGTACAAAGGTGGAACCTCATTAAACATTCTACCTCAACTATACAAATTTAAGATCAGAAATGGACATTCCTTTGAAATTTGTCTATGCAAGGGTGTTGTGACAGGGGTGCTGTCATGACTTATATGATTGGGGTGTGTGAAAGAATAAGAATGCCACTCCACATGAGTGCTTCCTTTATCTATTTCCTAATTTTGGGAAAAGGGCAAGGAATACTTGCATGCTAACAAAATATGCCCTGTGCCATAAGATCAGTTAAGCTTTTGGTCAACAAGAATCTCAGTATTGTAGATGTGCCATCTGCGAAAGGAAGCCTTTCTGAAACTGAGGTGTAGTGCTGGACACCAATATAAACAGAATGTGTCATATAGTAGCAAGTTATAACAGAGCAGTCCATACCAAATAATTTCTTATACAGTAACTGCTCTCTGGTTGCATAAAACAATGGCAAAAACAGACAACACAGAATGATTCCAAATATAGATGAAAGGCGGTTACAGTCTCTGAAACAGGTGTGTGGAAGCACAGTAAATAAACATCTCCAATCAGGTTACTACCACTGCGATAACTGAATATCAGAACTCTCGACTGTCCCCATTTAGAGGAATGATCCTATATTTAGGAGTGATTTAGAATATCCCTATCTTTAAGGTATGCCCCTTCCGATTCATATGACAAGAAAGGACTTAACTTTATAATATGCCAAGTCATAGTAAGCAATCACCTTTGCCCTCAGATAGCTTCAGTATATATCCCACTCCCTCCATTCTGAACCTAGTACAACAAACTTTATTAAAAATTACATCACAAGGTGTTAAACAGAATTGTATAATATTGGGAAATCTAAACCTTAATGTTACAGGACCTGAAGCAACTAAGCTTAATAAAATGCTTATTATATATGTGCTGCAACAATTAGTAAAACAACCTACCATGGGCAGCACAGTGGTGCTGCAGTTAGCATTGTCGCCTCATAGCAAGAGGTTCTCCAGTTCGATTCTCAGCTGGGGTGCCTTCTGTGTGAAGTCTGCATGTCCTTCTTGCATGCGTGTGGGTTTCCCCCTGGTGCTCCAGTTTCCACCCACATTCCAAAGACATGCATCTGGAGCATTTCTCCCTGAGCCTCCACTGAAAATGGGCTCTGTCCCAGTCGAACTTTCCCAGTAAACAAATGTTAAATAAATAAATAAAATACCAGACCAAATATTCAAACAGGAAACCACAGTACACTAGAGCTTATTGTTACTAATATAAAACATAGATGTAAAAACATAAACATACTGCCAAGCACCTTAAGTGATCATTGCCCTGTCACCTCTCTAGCTGGTTATTCAAAACTCCAAGAGGTCTCCCGCCAATCATTACCTGCTCCTCTTTCCCATAACAGCAAATCATTGACCTTAACTCAGATCTAGATAACAAAGACTGGTCTCACCTATATACTGTTCAGGATCCTACACTTGCCACACTCTCATACTTCACCAGCATGTTATCTGACATACAAGAAACCCTATTTCCAATCACAAAAAGAAGATTCAGAGAAAAGACATGCCCGTGGATTACCCAAGAAGCCAAGCAGCAACTGAAGGATAGGGATAAAGCATGGAAGGACTGGAGAAAAGACCAATCTAATCTAAACCTTCAAAATAACTACCTCTCCCATTGAAGATAAACAGGAATAGCTACTATTATGGCCAAAGCCCTTTATCTGTGACAAAACAATCTATTCTCTCTTCTAATCCTAAACAGCTCTAGAAAGAAATAAAACAACTCACAGGAACAATTACTGATCCTTCAGGTAGGCATAGTAATAATAAACTAACACATGATACAAACTTTCCTAACCTCTATACAACTCACATCTTGTCAACTTAGCAAATATAATAAACTTCTCTCCTCCCTTGTTAACTAATCTCCAGCCTACACAACTATAACTGCAGCCTCTAGCTGAATGCTCAGAAACCTTTCTTTTACAGCCATATCAACTAAAACTAAAATACTCCTCTTAAAACTGCACACATCCAGTAGAAATCATGGGAAACTTCACCCTAAATTCCTCAAAACTTACAGTGGAAAAAAGTAGCTAAACCCTTTACTCATATCTTTAACTTGGCACTCACCACTGCCATGGTCCCTGTCCCCTTTAAGCAATCTGTTATCATCTCATTACTCAAAGTATAAACACCGACAAATATGACAGACTACAGACCAATCTCCAATCTATATCCCATAATTATAATATTTGAAAAACTCCTATATAAATAACTATTCACACTAAGCTATGGAGTACTTTCAGACCAATAACATTGGTTCAGGTAGTCCTGCATTATCCGGAAAGCACATTACTCTCAGTAACAGATCATAGCTACATTAATACAATAGTCTTATAATTGTTGGTATATTTGTCAATATGACTAGTGCTTTTTGAGACAGTAACCATAACCTGTTCTTGTATAAACTTAAAAGACTAAACTTTGGGTAGAGTGTTATTGCTTGGTTTCAAAACTACCTAAAAGATAGAACCTTTCAAGTTTACAATTATACATCCTGCTCAGAAACTGGTACATTTAATAGTGGTGTGACACAAGGCTCAGTACTAGGTCCACTACTATTGCCCCTATTTATTAATGACCTCTCCTCTGACCCTCCAAATCTAAAGACAATAATGTATACAGATGATATTTTGTTACTAGATATGGACAAAAATAACCATTCACTACAAACAAATATTCAGCACAAATTCTCAGACTTGTGTATCTGGCTGCAATCTAACAGGCTATCAATGCTTCCCATTAAAACTACTGTTGTGCTCTTTGCTAATCCACAAAAATGCATATCTTTACCAGAACTTAGGCTCAGTGGCCCTAAAGGGGATTTCATTCCTAATGTAACAGAGCAAAAATATCTAGGACTAACACTAGACCCACTCCTCAATTTTAAAGCTCATACCGAAAACATAACCAGCAACCTTTTTATACCAACTAAAAAAATGCTATCATGTAGCTCTCCTCCTCAACTCCTCTGCTAGAATATCCATAGCCAAATATGTTCTGCTCCCTAAACTAGAATATGCCTTACCACCAATCACTTAACACTCCTGCATAAACACACCAAAACTGCAAACTGCAGTTAATAGGATAAGTTAATTTGCATTACTTCTCTATGGAACTCACATCATTGTACCATATTATGAAAGGTTCACTGGCTCCTTATAACTATCAGAGCTACTTTTCTTCTCAGTACACTTCTGTTCAAGTTACTCCATATGGGCTACTGCTCATCTCTGATAAATAATCACTTAGGGGACAAAACTACTCCTTGAGAGCTAATCAAGAACCCTATATTACCCTCACTTGACCATGCTATAAATTGTCCTTTGGTGGAAAAGCATTTGACAGTCTGGGACCAGCACTACAGAACAATCCTCCACCTTAAAGTAAAATGTAACAAAACATAGGGCCCATTCAAGAAATCAGTTAAAAGAATTTTTTTCCAAGAAACTGATTGCAAGTGTTTCTGTGATACTGGTTAAGCTTTGCCTATGACCAAATTTAACCAAACCTAATCAATGTTAATTTAAATTTTAACCAAATGAAAAAATATTACATAGTCTGTCTGAATACAACTGTATATGTTGTAACTAATGTAAAAATACTCTAATGTAAGCCAACAATCTATTAGTCCTTATTCAGACTTAAGGGATTCCTGTAATTCTTTAAGCTTTTATTTTCCTTCTTTGTGATATATTGCAATTTTGTATAAATAATTTGTGTGTGATTCCTCTGTACCTTTTTTACCCAGGTCATGACTGAAAAGGGTATCTGGACCAGCTCACCCACCCAGTTATCAAACTGTAAAATAAAAATAAAAATTTTCAGACTTAATTCACCCCTTCACACAATTTTCTGAATCTCGCTCATCAGATATAATTTTAAAGCTGTCTAACACACAAAAAGCTATACCACATTACTAACATATTAGTGTCAGCAATAATTTAAAGAAAGAGGACTTGTATCTTACAACTCTCTTTTTCTGAAGCAAAAATATATGACCTTGTGTGGTATAATTCTGCCATACAGTTCCTTAAAGTATAAAGATTCTTTGTCACTCTCTGTTTTTTTAAACATGTTTCAGTAGTATCCCACATTTCTGTTAGAAGCAGGAAGAGTTATGTACAATTTGCTACTCGGATTTTGTGATAATTAGATGCTCAGATGTTTAGCTGGATGTTTCCCTTTTTTCAAAGGTCTTTGTTCCCATTTTTCACATCTGCAGGTTAAGAGTTATGCTTATTATAGAAAAAAGAAGATGAAGGAAATCATATGTTATATTACTGCACACCCCCAAAAAAGAAAGGCCTGATTCTCAGACCAAGAAGGTAACAGATCAAAACCTTTCCTAATGAATGAATATTCTTTATGACTACTACATCATCAAGTTTTGAGAGAAGAGTAGAAATATGCATACTCTCTACATATGGAAGATTTTATTCAGTATGGTATATAAGAACAATCATAACAGAGACACAGCTGATGCAGATACAGCAATGGAGAGGTTTCATTGCAGGATTTCCTTCTGTGTTAAAGATTACTTAGATTACCACATGATGATGATCTCCATGCTACATGGACACTTCTCACACACAAAATACTTTCAGGCCCTGTGAAAAGGAGTGGCAGTGAGTACTGTTAAGTGAAAAGAACTCTTGATGTCCTCTTGTGTTTTCCTAAGTAGGCCATACCATACCATACCATACCATACCATCAAGATAACTGAGAAGAGCAGGAAGCTTTCCTAATAGTATAGCATCATACTTAAGATAATGAACTAACCAAAGATGACGTAACTGCAGCAAACTAATCCAAAACACGTAACCCAAGAGAAATACGCCAGGACCAGCGAAGCTATAACACACCCTTTATTAAAACACAACCAGCAGAATGAAAAAACATAAATCACCGATAATCCTGAGCAGTTGGATAAAAACAATAGCACAGTTGCGTAGCGATTAAGCGCTTTCCTCCACTCAATCGTGGACTTCTTCAGAATCGCATACAAAAATAATACATTTTAAAGACTTTTTGGCGCCAAAATTTAACATAAATTTAAAGTCATATACATTCATTACTTTTCAAACATCACTTAACAATCAATTAATGCATATTTCCAGTAAAAATCAATGTGCAAAATGTTGCAATACACAATGCCTAAAAAAGCATGTAAAAATCAATTTTGTACAGTGTAACTTATAAATGCTTATGTAAATTGCATATTTTAAAACCGTATAATATAATAATATAAAAGCATGGAATCAAGAAAAACAATACTATGACATGTACCTATCTATAGAACCAGTAACTGCAAATAGGCAAAATGCATATTAAAGAATGAATGCCCTATATAAATAAATATATATATAAATAAATAAATATATTAATAATAAATTATAATTAATAACTGATGATACTGAGGAAGGTGTTAAAAATAGTGTTAAAAAGTCATATATCCACTGAGTTGTAATAAATATAATAAATATAAATAAATATACCAAATATTAAATGTGAAAATATATGTAGATAATGCAGAATATATTGCTATAATTAAAATATATATATATATATATATATATATATATATATATATATATGTTAAAAACCAATAAAAATATGTTAAAAGCAAAATGAGAAAATTAATCAATTCAATAACTAAATATGTCATACCTTGCATCCATAAAATACTCTACACTAGAAATGGTCTTAATGTTATATATTCATTAATTCCTGGTTTCGTGGAGGCATCAGTTAGTATTTGCCATTTAGCCTCTCTAGCCACTAAATGTGTCTTTGAATTTCCTCCCCTAATATTATAATTTACCCTTTCTAAGATGGCAAACTTAAAATGATGTGTGTTGTCAGTCTCTTGGATATGTCGGCTTAAGGCATTTGTGCTGTCTTACTTTTTAATAGCATATAAATGTTCATATATTCGCCTTCTAAATTTCCTTTCTGTTTTACCTATGTAAAAACAACTACATAACTGGCATGTAGCTAAATATACAATGTTCATAGTGTTGCAATTACCGTTGACAAATTTAACTCTTGTGTTGTTTATATTGCCTAATACCAAATTATCTTCCTCATTAATGGTTTTGCAATACTGGCAGTTTCCACATTTTCTAGTTCCCTGTTTGTAACATTTATTAATGTTCAGTCCTGTATTCATTTCCAGAAGGGCCTTCAAGTTCATTCCCATTTTGTATACAAAAATAGGTGACTCTCCCAAGGTTTCCATTACATCAGTGCCATAGAATGAAACGTTCCAGTATTTTTTCACCATTTCTTTGATATAATTTGCCTGGGGGGTATAATAAATAATACATGCTCTATTATAACCTTTATCATCATTTTCTGCCATAGTGTTATCCATAATCTCATGTCCCAAAACAGGAAAGTACTTAGTACCCCATTGTTCAATCACATACGTTTTAATTTCAGTAATAATATATTTAGGATACCCACAGTCTAAGAATAAATCACTAATAAATTCAATTTCCTCAATCATTTCATCGAACTTAGAAGTCATTCTTGCTGCACGGATGCATTGCCCTTTAAAAATGTTTTTCTTCATTTTTAGGGGGTGATAACTTGTGTATTCCAAATACGTATTGGAAAAAGTATTTCTTCTATATATACGAGAGGAAAAACCTTCATCAGTACTAGAAACATAGGTATCTAAATATGAAATACCTTTTCTATTTAGATTGTGTGTAAACTTTAGGAACGAACTGCTTTTGTTCAAATATGCTACAAATTCATCCAATATTATTTCATCACCATCCCATAATATAAATATATCGTCTAAAAATCTAGTATATAGTTTGATGTATTTGTAATATTGGCTTTTGAATACAGTTTCCTTTTCCCAATCCAACAAGACTATTACCATTACTTTACATTACTTTACATTAATAAATGTTACAAACAGGGAACTAGAAAATGTGGAAACTGCCAGTATTGCAAAACCATTAATGAGGAAGATAATTTGGTATTAGACAATATAAACAACACAAGAGTTAAATTTGTCAGTGGTAATTGCAACACTATGAACATTGTATATTTAGCTACATGCCAGTTATGTAGTTGTTTTTACATAGGTAAAACAGAAAGGAAATTTAGAAGGCGAGTATATGAACATTTATATGCTATTAAAAAGTAAGACAGCACAAATGCCTTAAGCCGACATATCCAAGAGACTGACAACACACATCATTTTAAGTTTGCCATCTTAGAAAGGGTAAATTATAATATTAGGGGAGGAAATTCAAAGACACATTTAGTGGCTAGAGGCTAAATGGCAAATACTAACTGATGCCTCCACGAAACCAGGAATTAATGAATATATAACATTAAGACCATTTCTAGTGTAGAGTATTTTATGGATGCAAGGTATGACATATTTAGTTATTGAATTGATTAATTTTCTCATTTTGCTTTTAACATATTTGTATTGGTTTTTAACATATATATATATATATATATATATATATATATATATATATATATATTTTTTTAATTATAGTAATATATTCTGCATTATCTACATATATTTTCACATGTAATATTTGGTATATTTATTTATATTTATTATATTTATTACAACTCAGTGGATATATGACTTTTTAACACTATTTTTAACACCTTCCTCAGTATCATCAGTTATTAATTATAATTTATTATTTATATATTTATTTATTTGTATATATATTTGTTTATATAGGGCATTCATTCTTTAATATGCATTTTGCCTATTTTGCAGTTACTGGTTCTATAGATAGGTACATGTCATAGTATTGTTTTTCTTGATTCCATGCTTTTATATTATTATATTATACAGTTTTAAAATATGCAATTTACATAAGCATTTATAAGTTACACTGTACAAAATTGATTTTTACATGCTTTTTTAGGCATTGTGTATTGCAACATTTTGCACATTGATTTTTACTGGAAATATGCATTAATTGATTGTTAAGTGATGTTTGAAAAGTAATGAATGTATATGACTTTAAATTTATGTTAAATGTTGGCGCCAAAAAGTCTTTAAAATGTATTATTTTTGTTTAGTATGCGATTCTGAAGAAGTCCACGATTGAGTGGAGGGAAGCGCTTAATCGCTACGCAACTGTGCTATTGTTTTTATCCAACTGCTCAGGATTATCGGTGATTTATGTTTTTTTCATTCTGCTGGTTGTGTTTTAATAAAGGGTGTATTATAGCTTCGCTGGTCCTGGCGTATTTCTCTTGGGTTACGTGTTTTGGATAAGATAATGAACTATATATATATATCCTGCACACCTATTGTTGATTTTTGCAGTACTCACTTTCATATTGGATAGCTTTAAGCAGAAAAAAAAGTAAGTCAGCTATAAAAATAAAGAATTTTGCCTGTGAAATCTTACCCTCTAGATATAGTTTCATAGTTTCATAGTATAGTACTAGGCAATCTGCTCTAGGGCATTTATAAGCCTAGCCAAAGTGTATGTGGCTTTCACCACCCCATGTAATGATACAAAAGTGTACAATTTAAATTAAATTTAGTTTACTGTGCCTCTATCTAGCAATGACACAGAGATGACCTCCGGGGAAAACCTACGATCACCCATCCATTCGTCCAGATTTCTCTTGAAGAGAGTCAGTGAGGGGCTCTGCCTAACATGGACAGGTATCCTGTTCCAGAGTGCGGGAAGCCTCTGGGTTATGAATCTGTCCCTCCAGCATGTCCTATTCATATTTGTGCTGAGGTTTAAATCTTTAGCTCTCATGGCTCTGATGGATATGGATTTTTTGAGGTGGAGCATGTCCATTAATTCTGAATTGGACATGGCCTTGTACGTAAGGCACAGATCACCTCTGAGCAGGCGGTATGCTACTGAATAGAGCTAGAGCTTTTTAAGTCTGGCAGCATATGACATATGCTGGAGACCCTTGATCCTCTTGGTAAGGTACTTTTGGGGTCTCCCAGCTGCTGCAGCTGCCGGGTGAGGTACATACCAAATGGGGCATTGTACTCAATCATAGGCCTGATAAGGGAGGAATATAAGGGTACAATGGCATCCTTTGATCTGGATGTGAATCCCTTCATGATAAGGTGGGCAAGGTAGAAGGTCTTTCTAACCACTTTGGTGACGTGGGTGTCAAATGAGAGGTCACTGTCAACTTGGGTCCCCAGGTCTCTGATTACTTTTTCCGTACTTAATGGATTACCACCTATGTGGTAATTTGTGGGTACTTTGTTTTTCCAAAGGGGATGACTATACATTTTTTGGCATTTAGTTTAAGGCCATGACTCTGGCACCAGTCATCTGTTTCTGTGAGGCCCTTCTGGAGGATGCATGTGTCAGCTGGTGTGTCGACTATGGCGCCTAGTTTGCAGTCGTCTGCGAACTTTGTCAGCCACAACCCCCCTATGTTTGCCGGCACATCTGAGAAATACATGCCGAACAAGAGGGGTCCCAAGACAGAGCACTGTGGGACTGGCTTAGAGTCTGACATAGCTCCAGCTATTCTGACTTTGTGGGTTCTGTCCTTTAGCCAGTTTGCAACCCATCTTGTGACAAACAGGTTTACATTTAAGCTGTTGAGCTTGTCTATGATGAGTGGGGTATTGTGTCGAAGGCTTTTGCCAGACCTAGGTAGGCTGTATGAACTGCTTTGCCTTCAACGATGGCTCTAGTGACTGTTTCAAAAAAGTCCACCAGGTTTAAAAGACAGGATCTGCCTTTTACAAAGCCGAACTGGGTAGGGTCAATTGTCTGTAGGTCCCCGATGTCTTTGTTTATGAATTCCATAATGATCCTTTCCATAGCTTTGCAGACCAGGCTGGTCAAGCTTATGGGGTGGTAGTTTCCGGGGTCTGTAGAGGTGCCACCTTTGTGAAGTGGGACCACTGTAGCTGTACGCTAGTGTTCAGGGACATATCCTGTAGCAAGGCTAAGATTAAACAGCGTTCTTATGTGTGGGTTTAGCTCCTCTAGGAGTTCACGTAGCACGCAACCCGGGACACCGTCAGGTCGCATGGATGCTGTATTTTTAGCTTTGCTGAGGGCAGCTCTCACCTGGACATCTGAGATTTCAGGGAGGTTGCATTCAGCTGAGATATTTATTTCATCTTTTGGGGGAGAGGGAGGGGATAAATTTGCACTGAATCTGTCTGCCAGTATGTTGGCAATATCTGTGGGTTCAGTGTATTTTTTGCCGTTATGAACCAACTCTGCACATATCTGAGGGTTTCCGCCCAGGTTTCTAACTTAACTGAAGAAGGCCTTGTGATTATCTTTAGTGTCCTTAGTGATTTTTCTCTCGAAGTTGGGCTTTGATGATTTTATTAGCGAACGTAGTTTTTTGCTAGTGCTGATCAGGGATGCCTTCCCTTTATGGGATTTTGCTCTGTCTTGCAGTAGCTTCCTTCTCTTGTTATAAAGTTTGTTTATGGCTGGGGTCCACCGGATAGGATGTCTGCCTTTAGTGGAAAGGGTCTTGGTTTTATTTGGGATTGCATGATCCATGCATTCTTGGAGATGCCCATAGAAAGCATTTGTGAAGGATTCAGCAGTGTGGGATGTGGTTTCCACTGGCCCAGGGGGCTTGAAGGATACCATTTCAGTCCTAAGGAGTGTAAAGTTGGCTTTTGAGAAGTTTCTCACTGTGGTCTTTTGTGCTGAGGGTGGAGGTGGGATATGAATATCTAGGGTTATTAGTTTATGGTCTGATCTCACTAGTGAGGGGTATACTTCCGGTGTTGAGCATTTTGTCCCCATGTTTGTGATGATCAGGTCAAGTATATTATTTCCCCTTGTGGGGGAGGTGACTAGTTGTTCCATCGCATTTGAGTTGATGAATTCCAGGAACCTTTGGGCTAGGGTGTTGGAGCTTGAGTAATGCACCCAGTCTATGTTTGGGTAGTTGAAGTCTCCCAATATGATGGTATTTGGTGAGACATTCATATCTTCCAGTGTCTTCAGGAAGGCTGAATGGAGTTCCTGAGATTGCAAGGGTGGTCTGAAGCATGCTACAAGTTGTATAGCAGTTTTGCCTACGGTTAGTTGCACATGGATGGTCTCCGATGCTTTGTGCGTTGCCACTAACCTGGAGGTGTGGGTGTCTTTAATGAATATGGACACTCCCCCTCCTTTTGTGGTTTGGCCCAGGTTTTGAGGCTGAAATGCATGATACGAGGTATAACCTGGTAGGGCTGGGGTGCTCTCAGGAGCCTTGAACCAGGTTTCAGTTACTGCACAGACATCGATGCTCTCCATGCTGAGGAGTGCTTCAAGAGCCTGCACCTTGAGATTTAGACTTCTGGTGTTGAGCAGCATTACCCTTAGTTTTTTTTTCTTTATTGTTTTCTAAGGTGGTGGGTTTGTCTTTTGAGCCTTGCCTAAAAAAGGCACTATGGGGGTGGCAAGACCCTTAGACAATATCCGGAAGCCCAGTGGTGACAGGTGCAAGCCATCCCTTGCGAAGCAGCGTGGCTTGTCCAGCATGTCACCCCAAGCAGACAGACATTGGATCCCCCTAGAATGACACCAGTAATTGAGCCAATTATTAAAGCTGATCATCTTGTCTTTGTATTGTGGCATCATTCTTGGTGAGGGCAAGATGCTGCTCAGGGTCAGGGTCATACCGGCCTGGGCTACATAATCAGAGAGCTCCTCTATGTCTCTTTTCATGTAGTCCAAGGAGGTATGTCTCAGGTCATTCACACCGGCATGGACAATGACGGAGTCATATTTGTACTTGCTTTGGAGTGACCTGAGTGCTTGTGTTATGTGGCGGATCCTAGCTCCCAACAGGCAGCTCACCATTACCCTCTCTTTGTTCAGCCTGGTAAGCGGGACGTCAGTGTGTCTGACTATAGAGTCACCTATTACTAGTGTATCCGGCATGGTGTTTCACCTTAAGAGC
Organism: Protopterus annectens; assembly: GCF_019279795.1. NCBI lineage: Eukaryota > Metazoa > Chordata > Ceratodontiformes > Protopteridae > Protopterus > Protopterus annectens. The sequence goes on from NC_056737.1 coordinate 289,773,231, forward strand.
TGTGATTGTTTGGCACACTGACTTTGTGTACTATGTGTTGCATGTGCAGAGTTTTGAGGTGGTGTTTTCTTGGATGTCTGCTTTGGGAGCCTCTGTTGTTTTGGTAAGATTTTTATTAGAGCCTCTGAGTATGTCTTTGTGTTATTATGTGTTTGGTTTGCAGTTGTGGTTGGCTTATGTGAGACTGGGTTTGTTGTGTGTGTGGTTACCTTCTCCTCCTATCTGGTCTTGCTAGTCCTGTGTTGAGAGAGTTCAGCCTCCAGTTTGGCTATATAGTTGCATCTCTCACATGTGTTTGTGTTTGTTGGGAGGAGGAGAGGGTTGTCTGTGTACATGAGACAATTGTAACATTGTCTCAGGATTCCCAGATTAACCAGCTGAACTGGAGAGGACGTCAGTAATATACCACTCGACATGCCAGAATAGTATAAGGGGGTGATGTGTAACTTGGTCAGAGAGAGGACTTTGAAGGGAAGTGGGTATTAGCACGGGTTGTAGGTGGATGTAGTGCTTACATTAGTTTAAGGGTGCTTCACTTAAAAGAAAGGTTTTAGGAGCAAGTGCTAGGTTTACGATAAAGCGAATAGACTGATTTTGTTGAAAGTAGAGCTTTCTTAAGGGAAAAATTGAAGTGCAGACTTGGCGGAGCCAGGAATAGTTTAAGCCTGTTTAACCGGCGCTGTGCTATGCGCACAATCGCGCAAAGCCGCGCAAACACGGATTTTAAACAGGGAACTTCAAAAGAGCTGGAAATGGTCCAAAACAACCAATTACTACAAGCTCTTGTGCTGAGGTCACTCCTTCAGGGACAGATAGGCTGCTCAAGGCTCCCCACTCCCACTGGTGAGCAAAGAAACTTCCTTCTATTCAAGTAAGGCAATGGACAACACAGGAACTACACCACAGTCCAGAATACAGCAAAGCCTGCATACTGTTCTAAACTAGTCGAGAAAGGCGGGAAAACAAGGATTTTTTTTGGTTTTTTTTTTTTGTTTTTTAGGTTAAAAAGTACACAGAAATGCAGGAAAAATAGTAATAAATCACTTACACAGGCTAGCTCACTTTAGTGGGTAGCCTCAACAGTTAAATTTAACAACAAACTTTCGACCAAATGTAACTGTAAGTGCAGATAATGTACAATGCAAAAAACAGGTAATAAAGCAGTTTAAACTCGTTCAAAGTAAGAAAAGGAAGGTCTCTCAGGTAAAACAGCAAAAAAATACTTAGATCAGGAAAGTAGTTGCTTTTCTCAGTTCTCTGCTGCTAGCACCACTCTGCAGGACCACGAGGAGCTGTTTCTGAGTAGTATAGCCAGATAAAAATGCTCAGGGGCGGATTTTAAACAGGGAACTTCAAAAGAGCTGGAAAAGGTCCAAAACAACCAATTACTACAAGCTCTTGTGCTGAGGTCACTCCTTCAGGGACAGATAGGCTGCTCAAGCCTCCCCACTCCCACTGGTGAGCAAAGAAACTTCCTTCTATCCAAGTAAGGCAATGGACAACACAGGAACTACACCACAGTCCAGAATACAGCAAAGCCTGTATACTGGTCTAAACTAGTCAAGAAAGGCAGGAAAACAAGGATATTTTTTGTTAGTTAAAGAATTGTTGCCATACAACAATAATCCTTAGTTTCTGGGCCATTGAATTAATAAATCACCTTTGCACCGTGCACCGGTTGCTGCATAGTTCAATATACTCTTAGGTATGTGAGTCAAGAATAGGAAAGCAGTGCATAGCATAGAGTATGAAGCATTTAGACACTGTACTTCTGTGAATACAAGATAGTCTGTCTTTTTTGTTCCACCCCTAAACATACATACATACATAGTTTCAGAGCACAACTGCAGTCACAACGTATAAAATAAGTACAAGTGTGGCATAGTCTGCTCGTCTGATAAACATTTCTTCTGCACAAGTAATGCATGCGTTGGAGAGCCAACTGATGAATAGTGGGAGAAATCAGAAAATGTTTGTATATCATGGAGTACAAATGGCAGATACAGAGAATGAGTACAGCATTCAACTTTGGGGGTCAGAATTTGGAGACTCAGAACAAGACCACAGAATTGGGGGTCAGAATTTGGAGACTGAGAACAACACAAACATATTTATCTGCACCCCTCTCCAACAATATGCATGCACAGAGCAGTCCTAATGTCAGGTACTCATGTATTCATACACAGCAGTGAGATACAGGAATGTTCGTGTGTGTGTGTGTGTGTGTGTGTGTGTGTGTGTGTGTGTGTGTGTGTGTGTGTGTGTGTGTGTGTGTGTGTGTATGTGTAAATATATATGTCTAAACAAAATATCATGTATGTTATAATGCCCTACACATTACAAGTTTGCAGGATGTCTAAACATTGGCTGCACAAAGTGACAGCTACTCTGTACTATTAAATAGCATCATTATGTAACCAGAGTTTATTGATGCTGGGTTTATACATAGCTACCAGCATTTGTGACATTGTGGAGCTCTGGAACATGAACATAGCCCTTCAGCATATTGGGAGCCTGTCACTACCTCAATGTCAGTCTGAGTGACTGCCATTAAAGCAAAAATGAGTCACCAAAAGCACTTTTGATAACAATGGAAAGTTCTCATTTCCTCTGAGTTTCACTGGAAATGCTTTTGGTGAAACATTTTTGGAGTATTTGCTATCAGAGAAGATTGTGTTGATCTACTGACATGATTCCAAGCATGTTTAGTATGGAAGCTATTTATGACATGTACAGATGGGAGGTATGCTTATGGAAAGACCTTTATATCCTGGATACTTGCTTATGCATCATGATGGCCTCCCACTGACTGACCAGACAAACATACTCACACTGGCTTCACTCCACTGCATGTACTCTGATAGTGTCAGACAACAAGGTTGCAGCTTTTGTGTGAATATGTTGTGAAGTTTTGTGATGGCCACTAATCAGCAGCGCAGTCAGCTATAGGATGTATAAGAGAAACTTAGCTTGGCTGAAGTATAGTGTAGCAGTCATAGTAAATCACTGATTCATGTTCCCTGCAGTGATTTAAAAATAGTAATAAATCACTTACACAGGCTAGCTCACTTTAGTGGGTAGCCTCAACAGTTAAATTTAACAACAAACTTTCGACCAAATGTAACTGTAAGTGCAGATAATGTACAATGCAAAAAACAGGTAATAAAGCAGTTTAAACTCGTTCAAAGTAAGAAAAGGAAGGTCTCTCAGGTAAAAACAGCAAAAAATACTTAGATCAGGAAAGTAGTTGCTTTTCTCAGTTCTCTGCTGCTAGCACCACTCTGCAGGACCACGAGGAGCTGTTTCTGAGTAGTATAGCCAGAAAAAAAATGCTCAGGGGCGGATTTTAAACAGGGAACTTCAAAAGAGCTGGAAATGATCGAAAACAACCAATTACTACAAGCTCTTGTGCTGAGGTCACTCCTTCAGGGACAGATAGGCTGCTCAAGGCTCCCCACTCCCACTGGTGAGCAAAGAAACTTCCTTCTATCCAAGTAAGGCAATGGACAACACAGGAACTACACCACAGTCCAGAATACAGCAAAGCCTGTATACTGGTCTAAACTAGTCAAGAAAGGCAGGAAAACAAGGATATTTTTTTGTTAGTTAAAGAACTGTTGCCATACAACAATAATCCTTAGTTTCTGGGCCATTGAATTCATAAATCACCTTTGCACTGTGCACCGGTTGCTGCATAGTTCAATATACTCTTAGGTATGTGAGTCAAGAATAGGAAAGCAGTGCATAACATAGAGTATGAAGCAGTTAGACACTGTACTTCTGTGAATACAAGATAGTCTGTCTTTTTTGTTCCACCCCTAAACATACATACATACATACATAGTTTCAGAGCACAACTGCAGTCACAACGTATAAAATAAGTACAAGTGTGGCATAGTCTGCTCGTCTGATAAACATTTCTTCTGCACAAGTAATGCATGCTTTGGAGAGCCAACTGATGAATAGTGGGAGAAATCAGAAAATGTTTGTATATCATGGAGTACAAATGGCAGATACAGAGAATGAGTACAGCATTCAACTTTGGGGGTCAGAATTTGGAGACTCAGAACAAGACCACAGAATTGGGGGTCAGAATTTGGAGACTGAGAACAACACAAACATATTTATCTGCACCCCTCTCCAACAATATGCATGCACAGAGCAGTCCTAATGCCAGGTACTCATGTATTCATACACAGCAGTGAGATACAGGAATGTGCGTGTGTGTGTGTGTGTGTGTGTGTGTGTGTGTGTGTGTGTGTGTGTGTGTGTGTGTGTGTGTGTGTGTGTGTGTGTGTGTGTGTGTATGTGTAAATATATATGTCTAAACAAAATATCATGTATGTTATAATGCCCTACACATTACAAGTTTGCAGGATGTCTAAACATTGGCTGCACAAAGTGACAGCTACTCTGTACTATTAAATAGCATCATTATGTAACCAGAGTTTATTGATGCTGGGTTTATACATAGCTACCAGCATTTGTGACATTGTGGAGCTCTGGAACATGAACATAGCCCTTCAGCATATTGGGAGCCTGTCACTAGCTCAATGTCAGTCGGAGTGACTGCCATTACAGCAAAAATGAGTCACCAAAAGCACTTTTGATAACAATGGAAAGTTCTCATTTCCTCTGAGTTTCACTGGAAATGCTTTTGGTGAAACATTTTTGGAGTATTTGCTATCAGAGAAGATTGTGTTGATCTACTGACATGATTCCAAGCATTTTTAGTATGGAAGCTATTTATGACATGTACAGATGGGAGGTATGCTTATGGAAAGACCTTTATATCCTGGATACTTGCTTATGCATCATGATGGCCTCCCACTGACTGACCAGACAAACATACTCACACTGGCTTCACTCTACTGCATGTATTCTGATAGTGTCAGACAACAAGGTTGCAGCTTTTGTGTGAATATGTTGTGAAGTTTTGTGATGGCCACTAATCAGCAGCGCAGTCAGCTATAGGATGTATAAGAGAAACTTAGCTTGGCTGAAGTATAGTGTAGCAGTCATAGTAAATCACTGATTCATGTTCCCTGCAGTGATTTAATGTACATCTCGGACCCATCACTTTATAGCCAGTGTAATTTTGAATATGATATGGTATGAAGGTATTGTGTATCAGCATATGTACTGCACATCTGTGCAACTCACTGATACTCAATAACACATGCTGCGGTATATATCATTTGCGACACCTTTGACAAGCATGTTATTACTTAGAAATTTTTGTGCCCACTTGTGCAATGCACCTTTCCCAGAAAATAAACTTATTTACAGGCTTAGATACGCATCTTGGGTGGAAATTATTCTTTTTCTCTTAGTGATTAATGATAAGGGAGGGGACTGAACCTCCAAAGTACAAGGCTTTTCTAATTACAGAAACACTGACAGTTCACTGTGTTGCTCTTAGCCTCTTTTGGGAATGGAATGATATTAATTATTGCTGTACAAAAATGTAAGCAGCAAACTTTAATACTAAATCAAGTGACTTCCTCTTCTTAGCAATACACTATTATCATCATAAGGGATATCACCAGAACCACTTGTATAGTTTGCTTTGGGTACATACCAAAATATGACAATTTTTTGATTATCAAGGAATGATACCAAACTAGCCCATAGCTCTCAAATATCCAGATTTTTCCCAAAATGTCCAGATTTTCCTTATATTTTGGTCTGTTCCTCACAGAATTAGTGGTTTTCTGGAAAATTAGTGAGGACTGAATTCACTAAATAATGATAGACATTTAAATTTCAGATTTCATATCCTTCAGAAAAATGCATGGTAACACTAAACCTTTCACTCTAGGAACTTTCGAAGTTAAAAGACCAATGTTTAAAATTTGTCAGTATTTGTGGGCCTTTGCCCCCCCCCCCACCCCCCACACACACACACACTATTTTTGGCTTTGTCCACAGATTTATTTTGTTAAGAGGTTGAGGGGTATGCAGAATACCAAAGTAAATGTTTTGTGTTAGTTACAACATCCTGTGTAAATACAGTAACCTTCCAGCCCATGGCATGATATTTCAGCATTATTATATAACATGGTATGTCTTACATTTGGCAAACTTTTTTATTACTTTTATTTTTCAAGGGCAACCAGGAATGGAGAACTGTCTTATTATGTGACTTAAATGGAAGAGGAAAGAATCAAACCTTGCACCAGTTGTTTATAGGAAGTAACTTGTCAAAATGTCAGAGCTTCAATCCTCTAATTGGCTTGCCTTAGCCTCTACCCTCAGAACTTGCTGTCCTAACTAAGATCATAGTATTTTAGTGTGTGATGTTAAGTTGGAATGCCTTTGAAACTGCAGTGTTCAGAAAGTTGCAAACATGTATGTTGGAAGCAGTTAAATATTTCATTTCTGTAACACTTTCCTGCTCCCAGCTTCTAAGGACACTTTTCAGTAGGTGTAGACCTTCTATCCTATTGTAGCCTAGAGAGTGGGATTACATTATAATTTCCTTTTAAGAAAGTCTTCTTGAGTTAACTCAGTGTTTTTTTTTTTCCTTTTTTTTTTGTAATTAAAGAATGTGCATTAAATTAAGACAGCCCCTGCAGAAGTAAAAGCTCGCTGAAGGAAAGATTCCTATTAAAAGAGATTAGAGAAATCATGCAATAGAAAGTTGGTCCATGAAAGTGCCTGTGATAGCTTCAAAGTTTCCTTTTAAGACAGGTTTTCACATTTTGAACATTTATTTCCATTTTTTTCTGATGAGCATAAGATCTTACGTAAGTAGATCGTATTAGCATATATAAATTAATGAAAGCAAGATTTTGCCAGTAACCTTTCAAAGAAATACAGAGGCTGTACCAAAATGTCATATATATCAGCTAATAATGGAAGTTATCTTTCTCTGTGAATTTATTTCAGAGCCCATAACCTTAAAAGTTAATGTGGGCTTCATCTTTTGTAAGACATTCTAAGTTATTTCTGTTTTCTTGTTCTCTCAGGATTTTTCTATTCACTCTTCGGTAGAACACATAATTGCTTTCTCTGCTGTGAAAATACCGCCGTAAGACAGGATGAGCAATACATCATGGAAGAAGTTGGTATGATCTCATTTACCAGGTTACCCATAATAAACACACTGATGTCAAATTAAAATATAAAACAGGATATGACAATATGACAGCAAAAGAAAAGAAGTCATCATGCTGTCCTTCTTTTAAAGCTCTGCTTCTCCATCCCCTTGTCTAAGCGTAGGAATTAGAAAGGACTTAAACATTATAGAAAAGATATACACCCTGTCGAAAGGAAGTATAAGTGAGTTGCAATGGTATAATGCATCTGATATAAGAAACCAGAGATAAGTGGTGTTTACATTCTGATCTGCACAACAGCATAACATTTCATAGACCGTGCATGACAAGATATGTATGTGTGAATATAACAGAACATGTTGACATCTACATGATTCAAAGACACAAAAAAACGGTAAAATGTGTTAGTTAATATGGGATAAAGGCAGTTAAAATGCAATAGCTACTCTGAAAAATGCTGGCCTTGATGCTGGTCCAGATTGGTTACTCAGCAGTAAAGAAGAATGGGTTACAGTGCTGATGAATATTTTTAAATGATAGAAGACATACAAATGTCTCCCAAAAATGTATGTGGAGTTATTAAGACTGCAGCTAGGCCATGGAGACTATGAAGTAAGAAAGAGAGAGAGAGATAAGAGAAGCAGATGTCACAAGATACAGGCTGAAAAATCAGATAAAAGATGTGACAGGGATAATTTGGTTTGGTTATAATGATAAAGGCAGTGATAGTCGAGGTACTCCTGATGTGTGTCCCATCTAGGGAGGTGCATGCCAGTCATAACAGACTCATCTCAGTGAAAATAAGCAGTATCACAGTCACAGTGTGCACTGCCTGATGGGATATTCTAACATTCTGCACTGCAAGGGGCAACATAAGACTTGTGACATCTGCTTCCATTATCCTAAGTCAGATCCTTAATGCTGCCAAGAGAATAGAAATCTGACTAAGGGGAAGCTACTGGAAAAAAACAGCCGTGCATCAGCTTCCCTTCCTAGAGGTGAGCTTGTGGGTGTCTATTTCCAAAGCTGCCTCTCCTGGTAGACTTCATGGGCTAGCCTTGGGTGAAGAGGTTAATGTTATACCATAGCTGACTCAAGACCTTTCAGTCTGTTGCAGTATTTATATATATTTATATAGACAATCCTATCATTGTTAAGTCACTGTCAGTTTGTACTATCTTCCCAACCATTTGCATATAGTAACGCTTCTGTTCCTTTACACTTATTGTTCTTTTTATATCTCAGTATTTTTCTACTCTTTAACGGACATAGGGCCTGGTCTTGTCTGAAGAGGATTTAAGGACAACTGTACTAACTAGTTGGCAAACAAATGAATATATAAATATTCAAATAAATAAATAAATATGTGGAGGGCCACATAATAGCATTTTACAGGGATTTTGCATGGGGGGGGGGGTCACACAAAAATGTTATTTAATTATGCCAATAGTATTACAGTGTTACTGAAAAATCAAATTTATAACTAAATGTATCAGTAAACTGTATGCCTTGAAGGCCACCTAGGTTTCTGGACCTGACTGACACACATCACAGAGACAAACTGAGGTTCCTTATCTCATCAGGGAGATCCCACCACATTGTGGGACCTAGAATGCATACAGCAGGAGAATAAATTGGCCTGAATGAGTCTATAGCCTGGGTTAGGCAATGAGCAGAGGCAAAAAATATTATTAATAATAATAATAATAATAATAATAATGCAACAGACAAAAGCCAGTATCTGATTTGTAACATATTTTAAGAAAACAACTGTTTTAGAATATACTTTTTTTCTGATAAAGGAAGTTGTATATTCTTCTCTAAAAAGTGTGACAAAGTTTAACATGTTTTAGGAGACAGCTGACTGCTGTATAAGAATACATGTGAAGTTAAGTTTAGCTTTGTGTTGTTATTGACGCTGAATCAATCAATGCCAAGAGACATCCACTTTTATTTTAAATGCGGCACGTTGAAGCCAAAGCACACATATATGTAAAAAAAACAAACAGATAATAACAATAACAGGAGGGATGTATATGATGCTCAAAAACTAGCTTATCTGTGGAATAAGCAGCTCTGAATGTAAATGCTGTAATTCCAGGGGTGTTGGCATAGTGGTTAAGGTGTATACCTTACAGACACGAGGTGCAGAGTTTGATCCTCATAGGGAGTAATTGGCTAGGCTTAAAATGGCCCACAAGGGCAATTTGCCTAGTATTCATCCATGATCTATGAACCATAATTACTTACATTCACAAGAATCTAAGTCAACACAAGGATAATAGCAAATTCGTTCATGGCATAACTGTGACTAGATTTTCAGATGACCAGTAGGCCATCTGCTCACTCTCCAAACACATGAATCTATGAACTTATAAGGCATTGGTTGTCTTGTCCTACTGTGGTGGATAACAGCATAAGCTACAGTACATAGAAGCAGCTGTAGAAATGCCTTTACATTACAAGCTACATGTTACTTCACATACCAGCAACATGGAGACAGATCATAATGGTTGGCCAAGGCAGATTATACAGCCTCACTGCTTTCATCCAGGTGTCAGTACAATCGTCCAGCATAATAGGCTACATGCAGCACAATCCATCAGTATCTGTGCTTGCATAACAGGCTAGATGCAGCACAATACACCAGTATTTGTGCACGCATAACAGGCTAGATGCAGTACAATCTTCCAGTATCTGTGCATGCTTAACAAATTCCATACAAAACATTCCATCAGTATTTGTGCATCCATTTACAGGCTGCATACATATGCAAATTCAGTTGTTTCTGTAACAATATCAAAAATTCAGTGTTCTCAGTATTTATTGTAATGCAGATTGACTACTGATTTGCACAGATAAGGTGATAAGCAAGGCTATTCCATCATACTGGACAACTGGCTATTTAGCTTCCCTCTGAACTTCTACCTGTGTTTTCCACATTGTAAGCTAAATATTTGTTAGTTGCATATTACCAATGAATAAAATTATACTTTAATTATTCTACTGAGGAGCTTTTCTCCCTAGCCACCACTGAAAATGGGCTCTGAGTGGCCTAGTGGACTTTCCTGGTTAACAAACTGCAAATAAATAAATAATAAATAATAAATAAATCTTTGAATATTGTATAATATTTTTGCTGTGTAAACTACAACACATAATACAGAAGTACCAGACAGTAGCGTAAGGTGTATACCCCTAGCTCAACTAAACTTAGGTAGCCTCCATTTTGCAAAAAAGGCAATCTGAAAGTCATGACCCCCCCATGTCTATTACACTAACTCAAATCAGTGCACATGGATGATCCAGAATAAGGCGCTTATATTGTGGCTAACTTATAACTTTAGTTCTGGTCTGTAGTTCAGATATCATTCACATATGTCCTTACTGTGTGTGTGGTGTGTGTGCGTCTGCGTGCACGTGTGTGTGTGTCTGTATGCCTGTGTGTTTTTTATATAAAGGGTGCTGCAGAATACAACATTTATGCATCATGTAACTCATTTGTGAATTCCTACTAAGTGGAAATCAGCACTGCACTACCATGAGTTCATTTGCACAGTGAATTCTTCTGTAAGAAATGTATCCTTTTGTCACCATCTAGTTTTTGTTCTTTACCTTTCTAGCCCTTATATATTCTAGTTTAAGGCTAGGAGGAACAGGCCTACTGGTGAGTTTTGCATGCCTGATAATGAATGGTATGTGTCAGTCTGCACTTAAGGAAGAGAAGCTCAACAGTAACACAACTACTATTGTCCCCTTCACTTCTTCATGTTTTAATTTGCGGACATAACAGAAAAACTCTGCTGTGAAACTTGTATTACTATTACAATGTGTTATGTTTCTTGTATCCATGAAACACATTTTAACAGTACAGTTTTCCTTGATCTCTTTTATTTTCCTCAACGACTTTCCACAACTTCACCCAGTTTTACTGACCATGTAAACTAGCCTTGGCTAAAGTAACTAATATTAAAGGAGTAAATATGTTATTCTAGCACAGAGCTGTGTGCTGGCCTGGTCAGTTCTGGTCACTTCTACGAGTCTGTTACTAATTCTGGAATGCAGAATTAGGTGTGATGCTGTGCCATGGGTTAATTTGGGTCAAAATGCTGCTGGATATACACCAAGATCTTCTCATTCAACAGATTTTTAATTAATTTATTGACTGAGCAGCCCCATCTGTCTCTCCAGTGCATCTCTTTATGAAGAGATCTGTGGCAAAATAGTTAAAAATGTAATTGATAATGTAGGCAGTATGCATTTTTATGATTTAATACCAAATGTAAATCCTAGCTATGAGAGCAAACTTGGTATAAAAAAGGGCAGCGATACATAAAAACAGAAAGGTTAGCATAATTTTCACAGTGGCCTGCCAGGATCAGTAAAATATTCCCAATAAGTACTGCTAAACTGATCAGTGTTCCTTAAGAATAAAAATTCTTCACTGATTGGTCATCTGGGCTTTAGATCTCTGAACTGCTGAGCTTCAGAGACAGTACAGCTGATAACAGCATAGCCAGACAAATCAGTTGTGTTATTTATTTTCTCAGCAGCACACAGCACTGAATTTTAATTAGGGCATTGGGAAATATAAGCCAAACACCAAGAGAAGAAAAAGTAGACCACTCGGTTAAGGTTGGAGTAAACGTAGCAGTCAAATCCAAAAAGGTAAAAAAAAAATCCTCCCAAACATGGCTTTAAATCACTACATATAGAAGTAACTTTATTAAACAGAAGGTAAGCGCTTTCGCAGAGTAACCTCTTCTTCATCAGACCATGATAGAAGACAAAGTCTAGGTACTATTTAAAATAAAGACTCAACTAATCACAGAAAGTTCAGCAGTCATATGATGACATTAATAAAAAAAACCTCCCAATCAATAATAGCAGCCTACCATCTGTTAAAGACATAGCAATAAAAACAATATTCCCATCATCAAATATAAAGATTTGTTAAACTTATTCCAAACACAGTAATAAGTCATAAAAAAAAAACATTGAGCAGTTTCTCTATATATTGCTTCAAACCTGACCATAAACATGGATAAAAGCATTAAATGTAGAAGCAGAAAGAATATCAGGAACTTGCATGAATGTACAGGTGTTTAGCTTGTGTTTGTGTGAGACCACTTGGGTACTGAGTTGGATTATAATCCAGATTCAGCTATGGAAAAATGTGATGCGTTCTTAGCGTTGATACCAATCGACTCTTATCTGAACACACTTGATTGAGAGCTGCGAGACACCCCAGCATGACTTGGCTGTAAGTGAACTTTTTGTTTCCCAGTTGAGGAAGCTTGAAAATGATTTATATAGACATAAGTGGTATCAGTGGCAGAGGCTTCATTTAGAAGCGTGTATTCAACACAAGGTTGTGCCTAGAGGTATGAAAGTGTTAAAAATGCCCACTTATGCTGATGCATATCCTAAACTACTTAATAAATGTCAGACCCTGAATCTACAGCTGGAACTGGACAATCTTAAACTTTTACCGACGTCTTTTATCCTATGGAACTTTTGTTAGGCATCGAAATCAAAAACTTACAACATGATATGCTTGCCCAATTCCCATCAGAATCTTGTCAAACAAAAATATGTGAAGTCTTGAGTAACATTTCTCATTATGGAGACAAGCTTTAGGTCATAAAACTGAGGAAGTTACAGCGTGACCATAATGACTTTACAGAATAGGCCTGAGAGACCAGATGCTAGAATCCCCCAGGATAATGGGGCAATGGCTGTGAAAGGCAACAGTGCTGAAGCTAATGTTTCAGCTGAACCTGGCTTTAGCAGCAATCTTTCCAGTTTGTGTTATGAATACAGAAGTTTCAATCACCACTACAGCTCATACCTCCAATACATCATGGTCCAATGCCCCCCCCTTTTCCCTAGCTTCCCCTTTACCAATAACATGAGACTAAAGAAAATCGCTCATGCAGTTGTGTGAGAAGGAGAAGAGTGCAGTAGCGCAACAATACCGGCACTGTGAGTGCGAGAAACAGGCACTGAATAACCTTGTCTTTAACATTTCGCCATGTAATCTTACCTCTGATCAATTTTCTTTGTTAAATAAAGGGCTCTCTTTCATACCTTCACAAGCTTCAGACTTAACAGATGTCCTTTTTAATCTTAGACTGTTTGCCCATAATGTCTCCCTGTCTCTTTTGAACAATAGTTATCAGTCTACTTACTCTATCTTTAACTCATTACATCTGAGTAACGCCTCCATATGCATCTACAGTTAACTCCTACTGATGCTTCTAGGCATCAAATATTGTTTGTTCATATTTCAACAATAATTCCAAAACCATGCTATGTACACGTTTTTAAAAGGTTTCATCTTAAAGCTTACACAATGGCAAACTCAGATGCATTAGTATTTTACCTTTGTCTAGTGCAGGTAAATATATATTAACTGTTGTTTTTATGATATTAATTTTTATAGCTATAATTTTCACATTTTTCTAAATATCTAAACAACCAATTAATACAAACAGAATTCCTTAGTCTCATATGAAAGCTCTCAGCTAGATGAATAAAATTCTGCTTATAGCGTATGAGCGGTTGCTGAGATATTGTAAGTTGTTTAAAAATATTACAAATGTAATAGTTACTGTGTTTACTGTGGCTTATAAAATTCGATTTAAGACCTAGAACCTAAAGAATACTACTACTGTAAAAATAGTTTGTTCTGAAGAATTTCCCATTTATACTTCTTTCATAATGCCTGTGGTTCCAGAGATGAACATTTGCTTGAAATGTGAGGACATAATTTGATTCTGTCAAAAGGCTTAGGCTCCGCCCATTAGAAGTCACAGTACAAGCATCCTGAGCTCCCTTGGAGTGAATGAGTTAAGAAACCCAGTCTGTACTCCCCAGATCTACATCCATTGATAGCAGCTTTTATAGAAATATGTGACAAAGAAATCAGAGACGCATTAATAGAGAAACATAAACACAGTAGTCATAACTTGACTCCTGGCCAGAAGAAAGAACTGCATGAATTAAGGGCAGCTAGACATCTAGAAATATTCTCTGCAGATAAGGGAGGAGGCATGGTTGCCTTAGATAGAGATCTCTATCTGGATCAGATGTCTATTATGCTGAGTGACTTTACTACTTATGTTGTTTGTCTTTCAGCTTTTCCCAGTTAGGGGTCGCCACACAGAACTCCGGTCCACTAATGATTGGCAGTAGATTTTTTTATGGTGCCGAGTTGCCAGCCCGAAGTCCAACCTTCAGCGAAGGCACGCCCATTCACACATGTCTTTCTGAGGCCACTCGACCGCGGGGAGGACATGCAGACTCCACACAGAAGGCACTCCCTCCGAGACTCGAACAGGAGAACCTCTTGCTGTGAGGTAACAATGCTACCGCTGTACCACCGCGGCATGTCGACTTTACTACTTATGTTAATATTGCTAAATATAGAGTAGATGGCTTTATTAATACATTTTTTGATCTATGACTTGTTGATGACAGGACTGATGATTCAGGAGTTGTTTGACTATTTAACTCTTGATAATCCCATTATCCCTATTTTATACGGGCTCCCTAAAATTCATAAGAATCTTGAGAACCCACATATGAGACCTATCCTCTCTAGTAGAGGATGAGTCACTGAGCCCTTATCTATTTATGTGGAGAAAACCCTTAGGCCTGTTCTAGATAGTGTTATCACAGTGTTGAAAGATACCAAATGCTTTCTAGATCTTTATGCCTGGGCGGAATCGAATTTGCATGATGTTGCTTCTCTTTTTGCCACACTTGATGTGAATTCATTGTTCACTGTTATCTCTAACGATGCTGGAGTTGATAATGTTAGGCAGTTTTTGATTTCACACACTGATTTTTCCACCAGCAAGGTTGAGTTATTGTATTTCTTGCTTGAGATTATACTTGAGAGCAATGCCTTTATTTTTGAGAACATCTTTAATTTACAGAAAACTGGTGTTGCTATGGGCACTACATGGGCTAACAGCTATTATAACTTGGTCCTTGCAAAATGAGAAAATAATCTGGTTTTGAGTAGTAATACATTGTCTTCCTCTATTGGATTTTATAGTGTTTTGTGGAAGACATTGATCGCGTGGAAAGATAATGAACAAGATTTTAAGGCATTTGTTGACTTTCTACACAACACAACTGATTTTTTGAGGTTTAGCTATAAGGTTTCTAGAGAATCTTTGGAATTCTTAGATATCTCTGTATGCAGACAAGATCTGCATGATATTTCAACATGCATATACAAGAAGCCCTGTAAAAAGAACACTCTGATATGTCATGTTGTGCGGAATATCTTGAAAGGCCAGTTTTTAAGAGTAATCAGGCTACATAATAAAGATGATGATCTGCAGTTACCCTTTAAACAATTAAAAAGAGATTTTGTGAAGAGAGGTTGTAGTCAATCTATTATAGAAGAATGTGCCATTACAACCTTAGCCTTTAAAAGCACTAAAGGTAAACCTTATAGGTTCATAGGTTGGTACTAGGCTATCAGCCCTAGGGCCTATACAAGCCTAGCCATAACAATTCCCTGGCTATTTCTTCCCACACTATTTACTTTCCTGGACCCTGTCGAGCAGGGCAACTGACGTGATCCCCGGGGTGAATTTCCTTTCCCCATCCAATCATCAAGGTTCCTTTTGAAGAGGGCCAAAGAGGCACTCTGCTTGACATGTATGGGCAGTCTATTCCAGGGTCTGGGGAGTCTCTGGGTCAGGAACCTATCCCTCCAGCATGTTTTGTTTATTGTGATGACAAGGTTTAGATCCCTGGAGCGTGTGGCTCTGAGGAATTGGGATTTCTTTAAGTGTAGCATGTCCAACAGCTCTGGGTTAGACATGGCCTTTTATGTTAAGCAGAGATTGCCTCTGAGTAGGTGATATGTGACAAGAGTATAGCAGGAGTTTTTTAAGGCGGTCAGTGTAGGGCATCTACTTTAGGCTTGTGATTCTTTTAGTGAGGTATTTCTGCGGCCTTTCCAGTTTTGCAGATGTCTTGAGAGGTACATACCAAATGGGGCGTTGTATTCTATAATGGGTCTAATGAGGGATGAGTACAGTGGGACAATGACCTCCTTTTTTCTGGATGAAAAGCCCTTAGTGATGAGGTGTGCCACATAAAAGGATTTCCTGACTGTTGTGGTGAAGTGGTTATCGAAGGTGAGACCACTGTCCACCTGTGTCCCTAAGTCTCTTATCACACTTTCGGTGTTTAGTGTACTGCCACCTATGTGGTAATTCACGGGTACATGTTTTTTCCCAAAGAGGATAACTATACATTTCTTGGCATTGAGCTTGAGCCCATGGCTCTGGCACCAAGCATCTGTTTCTGTAAGGCCCTTTTGTAGAGTATCCACATCATTTGGGGATTCAATAATGGCTCCCAGTTTGCAGTCATCTGCAAACTTTATTAGCCAGAGTCCCTTAGTGTTGGCCTGTCAAGGACAGCTGAACATAGACGTGATAATTCTATACCTTCACAGCATTGTGTTACCAATGACCTATGTTCACATACTCTAGTGATGTTGGGCTAGTTTGTGATGTGATGTGGAAGAATTGGTCTATTTTACTAGCAGATCCTGAGGTTAGACAGGTCATTGACTCTGAAACAAAGTTCTACTTTAGAAATAATTTGTCCCTAAAAAGACCATTATGTTATAAGAAATATAACACTTCTGTGATACCGAAGTCAGAAAGGAGGGGGACTTTTAGATGCCATAACTGTAAGGTTTGTGATTACATCTTTACATGTACCTTGTTTACACATAATATTTCTGGTGTCACCATCAATTTAGACTTTTACGCTGATTGTAAAAGCAAGGACCTTGTATATCTTGCTACCTGTTGCACATGCAGTGCCTTTTATACTGGGAAGACCAATAGGTTGTTTAAAGATAGGATTTTGAAAAACTTGAATGATATAACCTGATGTAAAAACAATAGTGAATAATGAAAGGAACTAGCCATTACTTCAAGTTTTTTGTGTTAGAGTTAATGAGTCACAATCCTAGGGAATTTGATAAGAACAGAACAGAAGTATGTCAACAGAGATGGATTTTACTGCTGAAAGGATATTTTGAGCCAGGTTTAAATGATAGGGTCTCCCTTAAACCTGTTTTAAAGAAAAGACCAGTGTGACACTGATAGATCTTGATACATAATCTTCTTTGTGTTTTGTTCTTTGTTCAAACTGATTTGTAGTCTTCTCTTTTTATTTGTTATACGAGTATTTGATACATACTTTTATGTAGCTTTTGTTTTTCCATCAAAATATTAGTTCTTTTTTTTTCTGTGTTTAAACATCTGAGTTATGGTACTAATATATGTATTTCTGGTATATCTGTATGACCACATAGTTTTCTTTTGAATGTTTATTGGTTCTGTGGCATCATGGTTTGCTTCTCATAGCACCGTTTATATGACTGGATTTTCAGATTTGCCTACTTATTTGTTTTTGTTCTTTTATTTTATGTTTTATCTACTCTAAGGGTATGTCATTTTGATTTTATTTTCTTTTTTATTATTTTCTGTCCCAGCTATATAGGAATCGTCTTGTTTGTTTGCTTATTGACTGTTTTGTATCCTCATGACTTTGATGCTCTGTACTCAACAGCAGCGTTTTCTAGTTAGACTGTGTGTTTCGTTCATGGCTATTGTCTTTGGTAAGTAATAGTTTGTCTCTGAGTACATAGTATGAGCATAGTTTATTATGATGGTCTATACAGAGATCCCCTGTTTTTTTATATGTTCTCGACCACTCTTATTTGTCAACATGATTGCTTGTGTTGTCCACGTTACTCTAGAGGTCTGCCGAATTATGTTTGTGACATTGTATCAAGATCTTGCTGCTTTTAGTGAGTATGCAGAACACGAGCACGGTGCTATTTCGAATATGGTCTTGTTTAACTTTTGTACACTAGCGAAGTCTTTAGATATTCGAGCTGTTTTTTTTTTATTTTTTGATAATAGTTTGTGTAGCTGGGTATGTGTAATACGATCTTGTTACCTTTCAGTTAAGAGCCCATGTTTGGCCTTTGCTTTTACTTAGAATTTCCTGCACCTCTGTTGCATGTATATAACTGCATATCTAGTTTTAATTGTTTAAATGTTTGCGACGTTGCTTTTAGTGAGTGTGCAGAGTTTATGCATGACATCTATTGGGATTCGGTTTTTATTACTTTTTGTTACACCTGTACATTCGTGCAAGTTCCTGATATTATTTCTGCTTCTACATTTAAAGCTTTTATCTATGTTTATGGTCAGGTTTGAAGCAGGATATAGAAACTGCTCAATATTTTTATGTTCTTATGATATTTATTACTGTGTTTGGAATAAGTTTAACAAATCTTTATATTTGATGTTGGGAATATTGTTTTCATTGCTATGTCTTTAACAAATGATAGGCTGCTTTTATTGATTGGGAGGGGTTTTTCATTAATGTCATCATATGATTGCTGAACTTTCTGCAATTGGTTGAGTCTTTATTTTAAACATTACCTAGACTTTGTGTTCTGTCATGGTCTGAAGAAGGAGAGGTAACTCTGCGAAAGCGCTTATCTTCTGTTTAATAAAGTTACTTCTATATATAGTGATTTAAAGCCATGTTTGGGAAGAGTTTTTTACCTCATTGGGAAATATGCTGGGTTTTGTACAGATCACATAACAGTTAACAAAAAAGTAACCAAAGGAAGGAGACATAAAGGAGCTTGTCATAGGTATGCAGAGTTCAAGTACTCAAAAACCATGAAGAGCAAAAAATTGCAGTGTGAAACGTTTGATAACAGAGTTCAAATCTAGGAAGTAGTAACTGCAGAATCTTAATGCAGAAAGCAACCTCGTTGCCTTTAATGGCCAGAGCCACAAAGCTTGTTCCTTAACATTTAATTGTTAACCCAAAACAAACTGACCATTACTACAAACTGTTACCTAGTAAGATCACATGAACAGGGACTTCTACAACAGGTCACTCTACCTTTTACTTAGTAGTATGGTAAAAACATTTTCCAGTGCAGTATCAGTTACAATTTGGTGACAGCCTGCTGGAAACATCTTCAAACTAAAATGTGCATCCATACTAAAATAAATGCATTGATATTTAAAATTATGCTACCAGACTATCTTTGGGCTTCCTTTTGTATCCTTGCACAGAAAAATCTCAGATATCACTTCCTGGCTCATGTTGAGGAAAATCAGTGGCTGCTGTTTTGGGGAATTTCTCTCTTCCCCAATGCTATGTGCCCATGGAGTTAGAATATAGAAGTTTGAGGGATGTAGATGGCTCACTTTTTCGTAGCTAAGCTTTCCTGTTATTTTGTATGCAATGGTAGGTTTTGAGATTATAAAAGTGAGCATTTGTGATAAGAAGGGTATGAATAGCTAGGCTTAAGGGACATGAATGGCTAAGCTTAAAAATATTCTAGGGCTATTAGCCAGGTAACCCCCTGTGACTCTGATTCAAAGACAAACTGAGTCCCAATCTCTCATAGTTGAAGTTTCTCCTTGTTACCATAGCCAAATAATAACTGTGCTTGTTCTGTATATACTCTGCTCAACTTAATGCTGTAAAAACTACTGTGTGTGTGTGTGTGTGTGTGTGTGTGTGTGTGTGTGTGTGTGTGTGTGTGTGTGTGTGTGTGTGTGTGTGTGTTTATGCTTTGCTCCTGTGTGCATGCATGCTGTTTCTTTGAAAATAAACAAACAAACAAATAAACAAACAATCATAAACAAAAGAACATGTTTAGCTGGACATTAGTAGAAGTGGGAAGCCCGTTGGAATTCTACTATGACTCTTTGAACTGTACCCACTTGGGTCAGCTTGGACTTAAATTCAGTAGTAACCCTAGTCAAATTTAATAATAAACAAACAATATTAAACCTAAAATGGAATTTTAAATTAAGAACTTGGTTTAAATAGACCAGTTCAGGGAACATGAAATGAATGACACAATTCACAACACTGTTAGGGTCTACAGTATAGTTTAGAGTACATTAAATACATGACAGGTAGGTACGCCCTTTGACAAGTCGGGCATCACCAAGTTAAATATTACTTCTATTAATGGGGAACAAAAAACTATGAACCTATTAACATTAACTGTTCAGCACAATATAAACAAAATCAGAAGTAGGTAGGCAGATTTAATACCATGTTGTTAGTAAGTAGATCATTGACACCAGGAGTTTAAATTGAATTTTATTTTCAAAAAAACTTTTTTTGGTATTTAAAACGTAACCCTCATTGCTATTGATAAGTCCATCATTTTAGAATGAAACAATGCTTAGTAAACCAAATGGTAACAAATATTCCCACAATATTATGTATAGTTTTTATGAGGGTATGATATTATTGTACCATATGTCAGTGGGGACTGATATGACAAGGAAGTACATAAGGGATGAACGCGTTATAGTTTAGGTTATTACTTGCATTGATCTTGTCCAAAAAAGTTGATTATTAAATGGTAACCGGTGTGACTATGAAATAATAGTTGTATGGTAGACTGGAAGAACATCATGAAAGCAACATACCTGCTTTTACTTTGAAATATTGTTACCACAAGGGGACTGTTTTGATTATACTGTTATAGAATGAGAAGGCACTTTGAGCGAGTGCACCTATGCCTTTAAGATCTTGTAAGAAGCCTTACTTAAAGCTTATTGGCTAACCAGGAAAGGGAGGTTATTTAAACTTGGTTTTTATGTAACACAATGTCTGAAGAAGTCCGAGTAAAACTTGGACGAAAAGCGCTTAACATTTTTTGTTTTATGTACTGTTTTTAAGTTTTTTAACCTACTCATGTGCTAGTAGAAAATAAATTTGTGGAAAAGAACATCACTGGTTTGGGTCTTCGTGCTGCTCTGTACCATTGTGTTTACAATTGTTGGAGTTTTGTTTATTGGTGCCCCTTTGGTATGTACCTAACCAGGCATAACCAACAACTGGAACGTCCACAGAACTTCACTAAAAGAATACAGGGCAAAAGTAATATGTCCTATGCAGACAGCCTCGAGGCCCTATCCCTGTATTCTGTCTTCTACAGGCTTTTGAAGGGAGATCTATGCCTGGCATACAGGGCATTGTCAGACCCTACTTTGATGGACCTTCTGCATATCCACAAAACAAACAGTACCAGAATTACCCATTCTAAAGACTTAAACCTTGCTTGTGATGTAAAGTGGACCTTCTGGAGAGATAGGTATGTATCCTAGAGACTGCGGAGTCTATGGCTGAATCTCCCCATTCTTGTGAAGCAGAGTTCCCCCCAATCCAATTCAAGTGAAATTTGGACAACTGGGTGGGAAACTGGAAATTCATCCCTGATTTGGCATCTGTGTCTCTAATGCAAACAGGTAATCTGTAAATGGTTCATCTCCTAGACCCATGCTTACACTTATCAAGAGTATCAGAACTCATCAGAGATTTGGGATGCATGGCTAGGCCTAGTAAACACCTATGAACCTATAATACATCTTTAAGGAGAATTATTGTAGAATATAATGAATTTAATAACATATATATCTTGAAACATACTCTCAGTGCACAAAGCAAGAACTTCCCAACTAGTCTTTAGTATGGACCACCTCATACAAAAAATGATCGAAACATATATGCCCAGTTATAAATACAGTGATATTCCACTTCTGTCAAGTTCTTTTTCCAAACCTGTTTATATGAACAAGAAGTGAAGGAAAAAACAGTGAGTCTTTTATGGGCCTTTGCCTTGTGAAGAAAGACAAAGGTGGACAGAGTGAAGGACACATTTCCACCATAGAGACCCTCTTTGTGATCTTCTGATATGGTGAAAATTACCTGTCTTGTTTCACTAAAGCCTGGGAAAAGATTACTAACAAGACAAAACATGAACAACTGTACTTGTAAAACAGTCTAGCAAGAAAAAAAAGGCCTCATATAACTCCAAAAGGACTGTGGCAGAAGGCCTGAAAGGAAAATTATCCTGGAGGAACTGCTGTTTGAGTCCACATCTAGTATGTGTTAAGTGGAAGTATGGTTGCAAGATCAGATTGTAGAATACAGAGGTAATCCAAAAAGCTGAAATCAGGTCCGGTATCCCACCTGTGACCCAGAAGGTGACAGGACTGACAAGAAATAGAGTACAAAGGATTAGTCCAGATAAAATCACTTTAGCTGGCAGATCTAGAAGACTCTCACTCTCTTTTTCTCAGATACCCTCACTGTGAGAGAAATAAAGATGCCTTATTGATGTTTCAAGCAGTTTATTCAGTTAAGTAGATAGATGGGTGAGTGTTCTTGGTCTGATAGCAGAATAGGACATGGAGTGCAATAATGACAAACATGAAATATTTTCAGAGCCATACTGTAAGGTGTTTGTCACAATTAAAAGCAAAATTCAGAGTAGTGAGCTATTCACTTTTTATGTTTTTTTTTTTTTTTTTTGCACACTTCTTTGTTTTATGATTTATGCTCATTTTTGTCATCAAAGTGACAAGAAAATGATTCTCTTTGCCAAACCCAAACAGCTCAGACCAGGCAAGAAAGGATCAAGCTGCCTCCAGACAGCCAGAGACTGAAAATATCCCCTTGGCCTCCATTCACTAATCTCAGAAAAGCAAACGGTCAGCCATTTTGGCAGAAGGAAAACTCTGAGGACTGATTCTGAGATGTACCTTGTCATAAAGAATGATAATGCAAGTCCTTCTACAAACCAAAGGTTCAAATTCAGAGGCCATTCTGGTTGATGAGATAACTACCAAAACATTGTTTTCCAAGTCAGAAGTAGATATAACCTCAGTTTGAAAGAGCCTTTATCGGCCCTACCAGGATTCTATGCCTGCCAGTTATTTATATCCTCTAGTGAGGGCATCTCTCTTATAGGTGGTAGTTATGGCTGGTCCATATTCCTCCAGAATTCCATTACATCTAGGTTTATATGACAAGCTAATCACTTGGATTTCCTCCATGTCTTAGCGACTATTAGTAAGATCATTTACAATATTCTAGAAAAAATACAGAATACTTTCTATGCCACCCTCTACCCATGGTGCATATCTAAACAAGCTTGAATCCCTTGTTATTGAAACAAACATTATTATTCTTGAAGATTTCAACTATTTAGTGACAAACTGGAAGATCTACACTACTACAAATTAATATGTAGAGTACAGCCTAGATTTTATCACTTCTAATTCAGAGGGCAAATGTGTTTGATTTGGCCAACACCAGTATAGCAGCACTGTGTCCTGCACCTATAAATATCTCATCACTGGTCAGATCTGACCACAATTTTGGAGGTCTTCACCATTAGTACCCAAACCAATATCTTGCAAACCTTACTGTCTTTGGGGATTTCTCTAAGGCAAATTGATTCAGTAATGCTGTTAAAAACATCCCCACTCTAAGGGACCCAGCAGCTAATGCTACATCATTTGCAGAGAGTTTCTATATTTTCCTCAATGCTTAGACTGATTCATCAGTTCTGAGACAACACAAAAAAGACCTAAATTTAAAAGCAAATCACTTCAGTAGAACCCCAGTATAAACAAACTGTATAACAAAATAAAAAACAAAAAATCCTCATCCTTTGAACAAACTGAAATCCTCATATTCCAAAGTTGAACTCAAGAAATTAAAGAAAGAACTTA
The DNA here is from genome assembly GCF_019279795.1 of Protopterus annectens. NCBI lineage: Eukaryota > Metazoa > Chordata > Ceratodontiformes > Protopteridae > Protopterus > Protopterus annectens. The sequence goes on from NC_056737.1 coordinate 289,796,917, forward strand.
GAATTAAAACCAAATCCATCAAGGCTATGTATGAACTGAAATTCACCATCTCTGCCATAGAAAACCTTAAGTCTTTCTTCAATTACATTAGGAACCTGGGAACAATTCTCAACATCACATTGAACTGATGTATTGCAATAAAACCTATTCAACTATGGAGAACATAACCAACATATTAACAGACAAATTTAGTACAACGTTATTCCCCTTACACCTGCCTATATTCTCCATGTGCAACACCATGTCTACACTCTTCAAATATCATGCCAGAGTCATTTTTAAAGACTGTCTTGGAAGTAAACAAATGAAAACCAGAGAGGATTCACCCATCATAAGAGCTTGCAACTCAAATACTCACCTTGCTGATGTCAGAGCAACAAATAAAACAAGTTTTCCATGCAAAGTCAGTCAGAGAGGCTGGTTCAAAGGGGGTTAAGGTTATTTTTTTCTGGAACAAAACTGAGAACCCAAGGATTTTGCTTGCAAGGGGACCTCATGTGCAACACTCCTTTCAGAAACTGTTTGACCACAAACATAGAAGAACTAGGAGGATCCAAAGGCAGAAAAGCTGAGATGGCTGTAAGATGCACCTTGATGGAAGCATATGACAAGCCATCTTTAAGTAGCTCATATAAATATTTGAGTAACAGAGGTGCTACTTCCATTGCAGGATCCATGTGATTGGCAAGGCATCAACTGGAAAATCTCTTCCATTTGCCAACATAAGACTTCTAATAGCAAGTTTTTTTTTTTTTTTTTTACTTTTTGCCTCATTTAGTATCTGATATACATCCTTGTGAAAAAAGGTGCCTAAAATGTATTAAAATTTAATCATTTATGCTGTCAGGTTTAGTTGATTGATGTTGTGGAGTATTATCAAACTCCCCTTGTACTGTGTAAGTAGATCCAGTCTGGGAAGAAACTTGTACTAACCGCCCCTGGTCTATTCCATAAGAAGAGAGAACCAATTTTGCCTGGGCTAAAAGGCAGTCACCACAATGATTTCTTGTAATTATTTCTGAATCTTTAGACATCCCTTGGAAATCACTGGAAAGGGTGTAATTCAGGGAAAACCTCTGACCAAGGGAATGACATAGCATCTGTTCTTTATACTTGGCCATAAGGAAGTATCAAACAGAATTTTTCTAGTTGTCTGTTGTCTGTTTTATAAAGAGGCAGACATATCTACTTGATGTGTCCCTCACATCTGGCTCAAGTCCAGGAATACACCTATATTGAATTTTCATTCATGAGGGCCTGTTCAGGATCTGCTGAGTCCATCTACCACATTGCTTTGCTTTGATGAAATGTAGGAGGCCTGAAGAGTCAGAGAATGATGAACAGCCAACTCCCAAGCCATCACTGACAACCTGCAAAGAGGGTATAATCTTTTACCCCCTTGTTTGTTGAGATACCTCATCACTGTAGTGTTGTCTATAACCACCTGTAAAGGGGCAGGAGGTCATATATAGTGTAGCGATTTAAAAGCACAAATCACTGCTGCCAGTCACCACATTGCTATTTATGTGCTTTGTTCTATCTGATGAGTCCCAAAGACCTTTGTTCTATCTGATGAGTCCCAAAGACCTTTGTTTTATCTGATGAGTCTCAAAGACCTTTGTTCTATCTGATGAGTCCCAAAGACCTTTGTTCTATCTGATGAGTCCCAAAGACCTTTGTTCTATCTGATGAGTCTCAAAGACCGTTGTTCTATCTGATGAGTCCCAAAGACCTTTGTTCTATCTGATGAGTCCCAAAGACCTTGCACTTTTTCTCCCATGGAGAAAGCACCTCAGGAATAATGTGAAGAGTCTGTCTGGACAGACTGAACTGGGATTGGAAGAGAGAAAGAGAGTCCTGGATTGACAGCCATTTTTCTTCTACCACTGCAATTCTTGCCTTACAAACCAAGCACAAGAATCTGAAAGTCTAAGGGTGCCGGGTCCAAGTAGTTTTTAGATTTCACTGGATTTTTCTTATGTATAATCTGGCAAGTGGTATCATGAGGATCAAGGATTTCTGTTTGTTCTGCCCTCTTAAGGACTGAGAAGCAGTCTTGTTAGGGTATAACCTGGGAACCTGAAAAAATGTTAGAAAATCCATGCATGAATTTACCTTTGTCATACCACTGTTTCAGGATCTGTGTAGCTGCAGGCCCAAATACCTGACTATGGCAAAGTGAAGAATTAAGAATTGCAGACTTCACATAATCAGAAAAATTTGATTATGAAACCAAACAGATCTTCTCAATGCCACAGAAGAAAAAGAAGCTCTAGACACAGTGTTAGCACAATCATAGACAATGAAGCAAAACATTCTTCCAAACTATAAGCACATTTTAACACACACTTCCACATATAGCCCTGATAATTTGAGATCCTGAACACTAAGGTAGTTAAAGCAAACAGTCTCTTACCTTATTTGTCTAACCATTTGCCCTCCTTATCAGAAGGTACTGGATTACAGTAAGCCAAACATTTTTTATTAGCTGTTGCTGCTGGAGTTATTGCAGCAGGGTTGGTTGACAGTTGAGAATAAAGACATTTATAATCTGGAAAGACTCCATGCTTCTTATCAGCTTTTCTTTGGAAATGCAGCCAGTGAGTCAGCAGCCTTGCAAGCAGCTTTAAAAAAGTGCCTACATGAGCTAGTAAAATGGGAAGTGTAGGTTCAGAATTAGGAACCTTGACCTCTAATATATCAGAAAATCTCCCCAATTCTGGGGAAGTACCTGTTTTCTCCCAAGCAAAACCAACCCTGAACCCAGCAATAGTCTCAGCAATGGAAAAAAATCTTGCCTAGGATTAACATCAGGTTCATTATCTGAAGTATCAGAGTTGTGGTAGAAAGATTCCTGAGAAGAATTCCCCCCATCTCTGTCAGAATCCTCATACTCTGAAAACACTTGCTATTCTCTGGCAATAACTGCAGTAGAACTGTGAAAAGACAAACAACCCCAAGAAATGACTGACTGCAAAATAAAGATATAACATCTGACTTTTATACAGAAACAACCTGATCATCTGCCTCATAATTAAGTTTTTGTTTCTTTTTTCAAGGTATATGCTTACTGAGACAATGGTCAGGGAGAGCCTACTGTCAACACAGATTGTCCACATAAAGGACAAGTATTCATTCCCTCTGTTTATTTCATGTGTCTTCTTTCAGCACTAAGTTTGAAACCATTGCTTTTTCATATATTTATGGCAACAGTCCCTGGTGCCATTAATGTATAGTGTTCCAAAGTGGCAAATTACTGAAGAATTCAAGTGTGGTACTAGAATTGGTAATGCTTGTTTTCTACAACATTACTTGGACCAACTTTGGCAGTGGTTTTATGACAACAAAAACAGGAATGATATTAAAAAATGCAAAGTAGTACATTCTGAAAAAAAATCAGTATTTGTTAGTCCATCCCATTAACAGCTAAATTCAGGATAAATAAACTGTTCTAAAGGTTTGGTGATAATCTGTATTATTTTAATAGTACTGATCTTATCATCAAGAAGGAATGTTTTTGCCTGATGAAATATCTTATATGAATGTTTTTCTTCTAGTAAAACATTTACCCCATTATAATTACATAAAAGTCTCAAGGGACTACTAAACACGATAAAATAACCTCCTTCTGCAGTAATATGAAGACTGCGTTGAAGCACTTAGACTGGAATGAGACATATTCCACTAAACGACTATATGCCTAAGGACTATGAGATACTAAAATATATTATATCAGCATAATTAGTATATCATGCATTACAGACATTTGCAGTGACCTAATTACTGTATGTAAGACTGTAATCAATAAAATTAGTAAAGCTTGATTTAAACCTTATGAACCATTTGTTTGTCACAAGAAGTAGAGACAATAAATATTCTATCAATCGCATATTCTCAAATATAAAGATTAGTTCCTTCTTTCCTTATGTAACTAGGCTTTGGGATAATTTCCCTTATTGCTTTCAAACTGCTTCTTTTTTTTTTCTAGTTTTTTATTCCATATTGAAATGTTACGTTCCAACTTTTGACCCTGACATGTAATCAGTCTAAAAGCTTTCCTACAAAACCTTGAGATTGCAATTTTACTGTATTTTAACAGTGTAACTTGTGAAAGAGAAGAGTATAAAAAACAAAATGACACTAGTTCTGTGTCCAAATGCAATGCAACAAACATCAAACAGTGTTTGCCACTTCTTATTTGTAATTTCAGACCTTAACTCATGTTTTTTTCTCTTTTTTTGAATGATTGAATTATATATTACAAATGGACACTGTGAAATAACATGATGGAAGACTGAAAAATACACTGTCACTGTCCATGTAGAATGGTGAACACTTGAGATTTGTTGATTGTTTGCTAGTAATTATGAAGTACCGTAATATTATCAAAACCAGCCATCTTTCAAACTATTGCCAGGTATTACCCAAAAACCTAAATGATTCTAAAGAAAAATGTCACTGACACTTGCGCTTTAAAGGAGAACCACACCAAAATACTGAAAAATATGTTTTTCAGCAAATCTTGAACTTTTCTGCATTACTAATGTCTCTGTATCAAAGTAAATGGTTACTGTTATTTTCTAATTTGTTATACCCTAAAATGATCTGAAGGAGGCTGCCATGGCTAGCATTATTTTGTTTTACAGTCAATGGCTTTGCCTTCATAATGTCATGTTAGAGGGACAGAAGGAAAACCTTATGCTGAGGGGATTATTTACCATGGTTCTCTGTCTCATCAGGTTGCAGAATTTATGTGACTGCCAATTTTTCCATGTTAGCATCAATCCTGTTTTTTAATTACTTTGTTTCCTCTGATTTCCATTAGTGGCCATCTTTGTTAAAACATTTTAGGGAATGTTTGAATGACAGGCATGAAAATGTAGCTGAGTTAATTGTTCTTTTCAAAATAACAACTATAGTTCAGTGTTCAAGTGTGAGAAATCTGACCCCTGTGATTAATAAGTGTTACTTAGGCTGAGATGGTTTGTGTTGTATTCACAGTTTTAAATATTGTTGCTAGAATTAAAGTCTTTGATGTTAATCTTCATTTCCCAACTCTCTGACTTGTCTCAACAAAACAATGTACACAATGTAAAAATGCTGTAACAAAACAGCAGAAGAAACATGCAGTTTTACAGAAATTACAGTGTAGAAAAATGCAAAATCAAATACTGACAAAAAGTTAGAAGAGTTAGATGAAATTATTTTCTTTCTTTGTTGTACTGCGTTTTATTAAAGGGAAAAACAGTTGCGTCTGAAAATGAAACTTGAAAGCCCTGCCTTTGTTCATACTCCAGGTTGCACTATTGAGGTGTGATACTGACAGTCTGTGACTGATAAGGCACATTTAGATGTCATTGTTTAAGAGGCATTCTTTTCTTAATGGCTCTGTAGTTGGGTTAAGTGATCTAACTTAATTACTCTGCTACTCTTAGGTGCCCTTGTGATGTAACAGATGAGACAAATGCAGGAAAGAAAGCAAAGATAATTATTAAGTAATTTTTTTTTCTGTATGCGAAGTGTTTAGTGTTGTATTACAGGGAACAAAAATTGCTTTTTGGAAAGAAAAACTTGACCCTTCATTAGAGTTCTTGTTTAACTTCTGTTTCTTGCGAGATTATTTTTATATACCTTGATAATGCCACTGATTCTCAATCCTCAATCTTCATACAAACCAACAAGCCTAATTTTATTCTAGCAACAGCTGGTCACCGAAGGCCATCATCCACAAAGCCATAAGGGATTTATACTCATCCTTAACCCCACTGCTCAGCCTATAACACTGCCTACCTAGAAATGCAGGCTATTCTGCATGCCCTGACTCCAGTTAGAGCATGTACTGCTTTATGTGCATGATCCCTTCATGGCCTAGGGCTAGTGTTAAACTCATTATGACACTGAACCTCTTCTGGGTATCAGCAGCACAGCATACAAAGCTGCTTCACTCCTGTTAAGGTGAGCGAGCTGGCAATCAGCTGCACCCCCCCCCCCATACTTTGGCAGTGCATCCTGCATCTTGGCTGCTTGCAGTTCCTGTTTTGTCTGGAGATTAAAGGAACAGCATGTCTGACCTGTGCCTAAAATGGTTGAAATGCCATAACACTTTTAGATGCATTATAAACCTCTTCCTTAGTTTCCAAGTTTGATTTTTTTTTTGGTAAATCACATACAATAAACTTAACGTATAGTAAATAATTATGCTTCCTGTTACCTGGAAGGAGTTAAGTGTTGCATAAAATGACAGCTAGAACTGCATGTTGGTGATTGTAAGTGAAATAAGTTTGGGACTATAACAGAAAAAAGAAGAAATACAGACTAATAAATTGTCTGAGGGAAAATAAAAACAAAAAAGTCTCTGGTTATGCCCATGCACCAATCCTGACTAGTAACCCTCCTTTTTACCTCCTCTTCCTCTCCCCTCCCCTAGCCACCCTGCCTCACACCATCTGATCATTGCATTCCTTCCTCTGCAGGCTCTGGCTCACCCTTTACAATCCCCTTCCCTCCTCACTCAATCTCTCAGGTCTGTTATAACATGCTTAACTACCTCACTTCATCTCAACTCCAAATACATATCCAACTGACTTACACCTAGCTTCCTGTCACTACCACATATATTACTCAGTCTCCTCTCGTACCGCTCTATCTTCCCCTTCTATCCCATTAGTCCTTCTAGCTTGCTCCAACTTTGTATGGGGCATCTGCTTTATATCTGTTTGAGTTTAGTGCAATATTTGTATATAATATTTAGGTTTATGAATTTAGAACAGTATCCATTTGAGCTTAGTACTATCTGTATATACATCCTACATTTATTCCTAGCCTGTAGCTAGATATTGGTGTATCTGTTTATTACTATGTTTTCATATTGTATGTATGCGGGTAACCCACATATGTGGCCTCAACCTGGTCTGTGACAACAACAGGACTTGTTGGTGGGACAGATTTGTGTCCCAGAGACCCCCCTCATCTATGAAATAGACTCCCTCTCCACATCAAGCAAAGTACCTCTTTACCCCTTTTTAAGTACAACCTGGATAACTGGATGGGAAACAGAATAAGTGTCTCAGGGCCAATAGCCTAGTAACCTCCTATTATCCCATGATCTAATGTTTGCTGTAGTATGTATTATTTGCTGTTGTATGTATATTCAGTTGTTCTTCATGTACTCTGCTGCTCATTTATTGTTCTGTGGAGCTTTTCTCCTCGGGCCTCCACTGAAAAAGGACCTGTGTCCAGTTGGAATTTCCCGGTAAACACATGTAAATAAATAAATAAATAAATATTGCTTTGAAAGTGATGTTGCCTGCCTCAAGATGAATACTTGTGCAGTCTCTCTGGGTGAGTTCATAAAACAGTATATGCAGGAAATGATGAGTTCAGATTTGCCAAGTGAAAGAAATAATAATAATAATAACAGTAATAATAATAATAATACAAAACCTTTGTTAACAAGGTAGGTCCACTAGCCACACAGTCCTTTTTCAGGGGCAACTTGGAAGCAATATCTGGTTAAGGGACTAGCACAAGTTTAAAGAGTAGGCAAAAGAGTGCCGCAGGAATCAAACCTTCTACAATACCAACTACAGTTCACAACTTTAACAAATCCTACTCAGGTAGGAGATTCAAATTTGGTGTTCTTAATATCCCAGAATTCAGCAGAAAAAATACAGTCATCAGAGAGCCCAGAATGCAGTGTCATGATAGGCGAACATGCAGTGAAAAAAAGGGAGAACTGCTAAAAAATAAGAAATCTTACAGTTGCTGGGTGACAGATCAAGGATTCGCATCAGGCACTAGATGAGCCAGATATGGCTCAGTGTTGAATCTATCTTCCCTGGGTAACTAGTGTGTGTGCGTGTGTGTGTGTGTGTGTGTGTGTGTGTGTGTGTGTGTGTGTGTGTGTGTGTGTGTGTGTGTGTGCGTGCGCGTCTGCATGTGTATATGTATGAATTTAACTGTTGATTTGAGCAGTATCCTACCTTCACCTAGACTTGAGCAGTATCCTACCTTCACCTGGATGATCAGCTTTAATAATTGGCTTAAATTTCTGGTGTCATTCAAAGGGATCAATGTCTGTCTGCCTGGGATGACATGTTGACAAAGCTGCCACTGCAGGCAAGGGACTCCCACTTGCCTGTCAAATTCCGGGCTTACGGAAGCAAAGGGCCACTCCCCCAAAGCCACATAGTGCCTTTTTTCAGAAAGAAAACAACACCCTACCACCCTAGAACCAAAAAAAGGAAAAGGAAAAACTGCTGCTGCTCACCAGAAGTCTCAATTCCAGAATGCACACTCGAGCCCCTTCTCAATATCTCTCATGATGTGTGACAGGATGTTGAGAAACCTGGTTCAAGGCCCTGAGGCACCCCAGCACACAACAGGTTTCACCTATTCATATACAGCTCCCAAACAACTCCGCCCAAGAAAAGGACAATCCAAAAGAAAATATTCATTTAAACCCACAGTTAGGACAGCTGTTTAATCTTAGCCTCACCTCAGGATACGTGCACCAAGGAGGTGGCGCACGCGACTGTGGTCCCACTTCATAAGTGCGGCATCCACAGACCCTGATGTGACATGCCCCAATTACACAAGCCTTATCTATCTGCAAATGGAGAGGATCATAATGGAACTCATAAATAAAGACATAGGGAACTTGCAGACTTTGGATCCCAGTTTGGCTAAGCGGCAGAACCCACAGGTCAAGAGAAGGCCCCAAAAGTTCCTCACCAAAAGGATAAAGGGTCTCAAAAATATGTCTTATGCCTGCCCACTGAAAGAAACTCCTTATTCAGTCTCTCAAACCCAGATTTGATGAATATGCTTCACCTCAAAAAATCAGATGCTGGCCTTGTTCAAGAGGAATCTTGACAATGGATGGGAGATCATGATATACCCCAGGGATTTACTTTCAGTGTCACTCTGACAGAGGCACAGAAAAGAAAAATAGTTTGCATTTTTACTAAATGATTCAAAGTGCAGTTATAGTGGGCTAGTGAGCAGTAAAAGGTGGTAACATTTAAATAGAGTATTGAAAATGGGTCTGGCTAGGCCTACACCTTGGAATCAGTGCTCATTTCCTGCATTCTCCTGTGGCTAAGTTGATATTTAATCTGTTTGGCACCAGTTATTTGACTTGAAAGACCATATCCCTATTGACTATCATTTTAAGATATTAAGACTAAAAGAATTAAATGTAGTTATAGCCAGTAGAGCAGATCACATCATTGTAGTACTTGTCAGTCCTTCTTCTTTTACATTGGTTGCCATGTTGGGATTCAAACCTATACCTGTGTGCAACCATCTGAACTCCTTTACAGAAGGTTGTATAACAGGACACAAGTTTGATAGTAATAATGATAAAATATTAAAAGTACTGCCAAAAAAAGATGCAATGTTAAATATGGATATAGGGCTTACTGAGATTTTAACTATAATTTGAGAAAAACATAAGTGGAAAACGGCACAAAATATAAAGACATGCAAATATATTATGAAGTGTGGAAGGTTAAGTATAGAAAAAAAGGAAGTTGTAAATGTCAGGTATTTATTCTAGATGTGTTTTGACAGCTGTATACTATGGCAGGCAATTTTGAAATGAGCATTTATATGTGAAACTATATATGCCAAATGGTATTGTTGAAAACCTTTATTATATACACAACAATAAAATTGATTAGGTTAAAGTATAGCAAAATAATGACAATTCTATATGAGAAGGAACATAAAAGCATAAGCTGATTACTTTATGTTATATTATGTTACAGAAGGGTTTGAAGGAAATATAGGGAGAAAGAAATGTTAATTCATCATATAGCTGTATGGACAGTGATAGGAGAAGATAAACTTTTAAGGGATGCAAAGTAATAAATAACAGGGAAAGTAGATAAAAAGTGATTGGCTATGATTTGCACATGAAACCAGGAGTCTGTTTTATAATACATGGTTATAGGAGTAAATGAAGCACACAGAAAATATAATAATGCTGCTTACAAGTTGGGAAGGGCATGGAAGAATAAACATACACTATTGTGGTAAATACATGTGAAGAAATGTTTAAAAAACAAATGAGGAGAAAGAGAGAGAGAGAGAGATGAAAATTAAGATGAAGTTAAAAATATGCTGTGCAGACAAAAAGATTCTTCCTAAGCAGAAGAAGAGAAGATGTAACAGCGATCTTCTAAGGTTAAGAATGATGAGAATAGGAAATACTACTGGCAGAAAAGAAAAGAGGAATAAAATATAAGCAGGAAAATATTATGGCTGTGGTAATGAAGTCAATAAATGTATAAAAATAAAGTGACAAAAAAATTATATAAGAATTAAAAAGAACAGATGAAAATGTTATCACAGTCTCTAAGTTGGAGGCATTATTAAAGGAAATAATTGGTTATAGTGCATCAGGTTTGGATTGAACATTATTATTCTCATAAACGGATGATAAAAATGGTTTTGTCAAAGTGAGGAATAATTATACTTGTGATAGAATTAGAGATCTGTTATAGAAATAATACAATTTATATGAAATAATTAAGAGAAAAATAAAATATAGAGAACAATTATTTTAGGGAATACCAATTGCAAGATGATTTTAAATATTTAAAAGATATTTAATAACTTGATAAAGAATGCACTGCATGAAGGAATGCAATAAATGCGATACAGATCTTAATAATGGCAAAACAGACAATAGGCAATATTGCAAGAGGGACAAAAAGAAGATAAAATGCTTCTGTAACGTGGAAAAACATTTGGCAGTATGAATCATGATGAAATATGGAAATTTAAGGAGGTTTTGGTATGAAAGGAAAAGGATGAAGGTGCTGAGATCAGTTTATGAACTGACATGGATAAATATAGTGATGAACTGATGGGCATAACAGAGTGTACAAGTAAACAAGCAGGGCAAATAAGGTTGCCCTATCAGTGCAATAATATGAAGTATGGTTATGAAAGCAATAACAAATTATGGCAGATTACTAGAAACAAAAAATTGTGAAATAAGGTAAAGTATGCAAGTACAGTTACTTATGGCTTATCCAGATAATTTAATTCTAATAAGATGAGAGAGAAGTTCAATGGAAGAAACAATAATAGAAGTAGAAAAGCAGTTACAGGATATTGGTGTGACACTAAATGAAGTGGTAAATTTTAAAAATAAAAGGAGTATAATTTTACTATGCAATAGTCAAGTACATTAAGAAGAATGTATGGGAAGCAATACCTAGTATTACAAAAGAAAGATGTTCTACAAGAAATAAAAAATAAGTGGGGCTGTGAAATCTTTCTAGTTATATGAAAAGAGCTACTAATTAATGAATATGTCTCTTAGGAAAGCTGGCTTATATTATTATTATTATTATTATTATTATTATTATTATTATGAGTGTATATGTTTCCAAATGTTTTGGAAAATGGTTTTAGAAAATATGTTTACAGTTATGCCATAACCAAGGTTAAATCCAGTCTAAGTAGGAAGCTTATATTGCAAAGATAATGCAGGAATATGATTGATAAACCCAACTGTATATGTCTACCATGCACCTGTTTTGTAAAATGATAAAATATTAAAAGTAAATACTGAATAAGGTGTTATATGAGAATTATGAAACCTGACAAAAGAAAAAGAGTCTATAATAATAATGAAATAAATTAATATACAAATCAAATTAACTTGTATAAATAGTAATTTGGGACATTTTTAAAGAATAAAAGAAAGGCATGATACAGTAATTATAGAGATTTTGTACTGAACCATTGCAAAAGTTAAATTAACGAGGAAGAAAAGCTGTAAAACATAAAAAAAAGGTTTCAGTCAATATAAGAGAGTAGTGACGTTTTGGAGTTTAAAACTGAATAAATTGCCTGTGAAAGGGCAAAGGAAATATAAAGGAAAAAAAAAGATTATGCATTAACTGTAATGGAAAGGAAACAACTGCTCGTGCTCGATTAAAATGTAATTTGAAGATTCTGAAGATTTTTGGCAAAATGTTAAAGTACTTAAATATGACTGTTTCTAAACATTAACACAAGTATAGTTTTGCATGGAAATATGATACTGCAAATAGGCATGAGGAACTGTTAGTAAGTGAATGGTGAAATGATGTGACAAGAATTGAAAGTTAGTCATGACAAAAATTGTAGTGTAGGTAGATGAACAGAAAATATATAATACATTGAAATGGAGTGCAAATATGTGAAATAAAAACAAATGTACAAAGAAAAGGAAATATAATGTTTTTTTTAAGAATGTGTTGAAAATAAATAAAAGACTCCTTTCCTATTCCTATGAGAATCAGGGAAGATGTAACAAAGAGGAGAGAACTTGTCAGAATGCGAGAGTGTAGAGCCAAAAAGCTATAAAGGACAATGAAGCTATATGTTGTGTTTGTTACCATTATTGAGAGTATCAGTGATCATCTCTCCAACCAAATATCTCTCTGACTATATTACTGGCTGTCTCTCATCCATTTCAAGCAACATATCAACAGGCAAACCATTTGCTGAAAATTTTACCACAATACTATCCTTCTCCATTATGGTATAATAAATGATGCTTATGAAAAGTAGAGAGAGAATTACATTGGCCCAGAACACAATGTGTGTGATGTACAATCTGCAAAGGATGCTAGACCTGGAAGACGCCCAGACAACATACGCACCAATATTGCAGGGAAGCTTGAGTGTCAGATGCCACATTAACACATCTGTGAACTGGAAACATTTGTTAAAAACACAGCACCATAAAAGTAAAGTCATGTAGTCATTTAATAAATATTCTGTGCTCGATGACACAGTGAGACCATTAAGCTTCAAATACAAGATATTAGATCAATTATTCGTTTAGGGGTAAAATGCTTTCCAAAGTGACATCTGAAACCCTAGATGCATTGCAAAATTCTATCATTAACTTTAATGAAAAACTGAATTAAGATATAGTGTTGCTGTGTAATTCAGAAATTTGGTTTACATAAATTTAATAAATAGAGTTTTAGTTCAGAAATTATATCATCCCAAAAGAAGAATTGGAAAGGTTCCTTAAAATAACTGAAAATTTATTTGATGTAACTAAAAAAAGAAATGGAAAAGGAAAATTAACTATTAAAATATATTTAATATATAATTGTGGTTATAGTTAATCTTGCTATACAAAAAACATTGTCAGTTCTTGTTGATTGTACTTGAGCATCGACAGCACTCTTCGAGACCTTTCAACAAGGTTCCAGACCACAATGTTGTTGTCATGGATCATGAAATGTTAAGAGTAGTTGGATGTCCTTTTGCCTCCAGGGGCAATGTCACTTCTAAGACAACAGCCTCTTACAGATGCACACTTAGTAAAGCTGAATCAACCCCTAACATTACTCAGAAATGTACTCAATCAGAGAATGAGCATTCAGCCATGTACAAATACACAGTAGGCACAGCTGAACTGCATTTGTACTTTTCTGAATCACTCTTATATTTTGTTTTGCCTCAGTCTTATACACAGCTGTTCATTATATGGTCATTAGGATATATCATGACTAACCAAGCTTCTTGATATGATGAAGCCTGATTAAATGAATCACAACCACCCTGCATATGGCTGCTCAGGTCTATATCATAAGTTCAAAATCCAAAAAAGAGTGAACGCTCTTTAATCAACACCAAATACGTGAAATCCCAAAAAGTCGAATGTACAGAACAGCATTTTTTTCCCCAGAGAAAAAACTCACTGTTCCAAAAAAATAAATAAAAATCCAAGCACAACATAAACTGGGGAGCCTTGCCCCCCACCCCCTACTTAAATATGCCAACTCCGAGATTGCACCACAGTGAAGGAAACGGCAAAGTCCCGAGAATGGCCCAAAAATCACTATTCCGGCCATTCAGCTTTATAGGACTTTGAGTATTTGGTTTCGATTAAAGAGCGTTCACTCTTTTTAGACTTTGAGCTTATGGTACAGACCAACTGCTCATCGTGTAAATTCACTTATCACAATGTGGTGAAGTTTTTTGAATCTGACTCATATCTTCAACAGATTAATGTATCAGACTGGGAAAGTATTGAAATGCATAAGCAGTATGAGAGGTTGAAATCTGAGGAAGAGGAAGAATTTAGTGATGGACATTTAGTGAATAAAGAACAAATGACTACTATAAGGTAAACAATTGAAAAAGAAAAAGATGAAATTAATAATGAAAATAAGACTGTATGAATAACAGTGGATTATTTATCCACATTAGCATTAAATATCAATAGTCCGAAAAAAATGATAGTAGAAAAAAACACTATGTTGTTGCAAAGTAAAGAGATGTTAATATCGTTTGCAGGACATGAGGTTTATTAAGTTGGAACACACAAACACAAAAAAAAGCAGAAGCATTGAAGAGAAGAAGGAATATGGTCTTTTTGGAGAGATGAATGCCAAGTTTTATTAGAAAAAAAGGAAGAAAAATAAAATGTCTGATGCAGGTTTTCAGGTTAGATTAACATCTAGAGTATTTTCTTTGTAGGATCTATATTCCCCCTGCATTTGTATATGTTTTCTCTGGGTGCCCTAGTTTCCTGTCTCCTACCATGGCCACACAGTAAATGAACTAGTGTGCATTCTGGAATAGACCAACAGCCTTTCCAGTATGGGTTTCAAATCTTTGCTGCCAGTGGCTGCCAGAATAGGCTCTGGTATCCCTACAACCCTGCCAAAGATAAAATGTTTTATTAGGGGATAGATGGATAGATGAATGTATCATAAAGGGAATTAGTGGGGCATACTTACACAGGGATAATGCAAAGAAAATAACTGTTTGAAAAATATTTCCATACATCTGAAAATAATAAGAAATGAATGAGAGGATGAGATACAGAAATTTCATATGAAGGAAAAAGAAAACAGGTACCACTCTTGCTAATTATAAAAAGAATATAAGAAGAAGAAACTGAGACAAGTAAGGGTGAAAGTTGTACAGTATATAGAATAAAGGAGTTGCATATTATAGTTGGTAGAAAAATACACCAAAAGACTATATACAGGAAGAAAGTAGATAATAGGGAATAATGGTATATAGATATTAAAAACAGAAAAAGATGAGAAGTTAGAAAAATAAATAGTGAAAGTATTGGAGGGGATATTAAAATGATAGAAATATGTACTACTCCTGGATTAGATTAAATTAAAACAATTATCTTTTTTTTAAAAGATCTAAAGGAATAGGTTCAAAAAGAAATGCAAGCAGTGAAGCTGTGCATACTACAAAGAATATTTTGAAACAAAGGAAACGGAGAAGATTAAAAAAAATAGTAACCAGTAGCACTGATCATTACAGGTAAAATATTTTGATGATAAGTGTGATGTGTGAGTTTCAAAAGTACTGGAAAGTATGATTGAATAAGGAGTGGTGTGGTATGAAGGGAAAGGTGTCAACAGTGTTGTTAACTGTGTAATGATAATAGTAGAGTCCATTGCAAAACAGAAAGGAGAGGGTAAAATGGTAATTTGTGAGATGGCAGTAGCATCTGATAAATAAATCTGGGTCAGATGTGGTATGTTGTTAGAGATTATGCTTCAGGAGTAAAAGTTAAGAATGCCTGAAAATCAATGTATGATAAATCTTATTTGACATCACTAACTACACGGCCAGTGAGAAAATAGATAAAATGGTTAATGGTGTTAAACAAGGATACTGATTGAGATGGGTTTTGTTTAATTACCAATGAATATTGCAGTTGAAGTACTTAAGTCCAAAATGAAAGAAAGTGTATGAGAAATGATATCCTTCATGAAAATTCTAATGATGGGAAGACATGTAGACAATATTCCAATTACCAGAAGTAATTTCAGGGATGGTAGATTTGCTAAGAAAGGTAGAAATGAATGAGTAGTGGTCAGGCTAAATAAAATGAAATGACAGATTTTAGTGTTAAAATTAAAGTAGGAGGGGGTTATTTTAATGAAAAAGAAATTAATATGTCTGGAATTAAATACAGCAAAGAAGTAATGAAACTAGAATGGCATAAGAAACTGAACAAAGATTAAACAAATAATAATGGTGAGGGAAGTTCTTCAAGTGATAGAATAGAAAACTATGTTAATTAATTCTGTTTTCATAGGTATTTTAAGTTTTAATACAGTGATGTACTGTTTGCCAGATCTGTTAGATTCTGAATTTCTTGTATTTTTTAGTTACAATTGAACTCAGTAAACAGAGTAATAGTATATAATTAGATGAAAAGGAGGATTTATTGTTTATACATCCTATAGCATTTATACAGTTATACTATGTATTATGTAAGGAAAAGTATAAATTAAGTAATTTGGTAGTGAAGGACAGGGTAAATAGAAGAAATGCTGAGAAAGGATTAAGAGATGCTTAAAATGTAACTATGTACAGTTATTGCAGAAATATTAGTTATTTTATACAAAATAACAATGAGCAGAAATGAGTAAAGAGAAAACATGGTATGAGATGATGATGGAAGAATGCTAACATGGCAACAGATGGGCAGTTTTAGAAATGGACGTAAGAAAGGGAATTCACAGCAGACAAATTAGACATGAAAAGTATAGACAACGGGGACATTTTTTATGGAGGATCTTAAATTTCAGGCTCTGTCCTGTCAAATTTCATGTGAAGGGCTACCAGCTAAAAGAGAGAATAAAATATGAAAAAGCGATGTGAAATTCTGCAATGTAAAGAAGGATAAGAAGGACAAACTCTGCAGCATCTGTTTGTACACTGCAATATGGTAAACGAGGTGCAGATGCTGAACATAAAACAACATGCATCCTATGAAAAATACAAAGAATAACGGAACTTAGATATCATATTAAGGCTGTGTTTATGTGAAATGTAAATGAGATGATGCTCAGAGGTGTAGTAGAATAAAAAACTGAAAGATTGGGAGGGTGGCCTAATGGTTAAGGTGTTTGCTTTACAAACACAAGGTGCGGGGTTTGAGTCTCACAAGGGATAATTGGCTAGGCTTGCAAGGGCAGTTAGCTTAGTACTAACTATGAACCTATGAAGATAGAGGAGGTGCTGCAAAACATAAAGGGATGGTTGTGAAAAAGGTTGGCAGGATAAAAAAGTTTGTTTTTTTTTTCATTTAAATAGAGAGCAACAAAAATTAGGATATTTATTGCTTGAAGGGGTTAACAAATTTAAGAATGATGTGGATTATTTTGAGGTGTCAGGCTAAAATGAAATTTCACTCTGTTCAATCCATGTATGTTAGCAGAAGGAAATGAATTCACGTAAATTCAGATAATGGAGAAGTCGCCCAAACAATGTTCTAGTGTGGTGCCTAAACTATAATGAGCATAGCTGTGTAACTTGTATAGGGGAATGTCCATGCCTCAGCAGGGGATTTTATGGTGAAAATCAAAACACTGTATGCACAGCATTGCCAGTTAGTCAATAACCATAGCACACAGCAAAACATTTACTTAAAACTATGCGCAATCCATGAAAAAAAAAAAGGCTATGAGATAGGGACCAAAAGAATTGACACTTATCATGCTCTGAACACTTCTTCAACACTCTGACAACTTGGGCTCTTTATTTCTCTCTCATCTCATCAACTCTGTCTTGCTGTCAGAGAATGAGATGCCAGTCAAAATATTTTAGGCATCTACAAGTGTAGGTGGCACAGCCATGACTCAACAATGTTTTGTGTTGTAAAAAATGCAGAAGATAATAAAATGTATACATTACAGAAAGAGGAGTCACACCTGGGATGAAGAAAATACATTTGGAGTGCAGTAATCCAAACCTAAGAAGCATACCCTAAACAAAACTTTCTACAAAAAAGTGTATCAGGGTACCCCTACCATACCCCCATTGCAGTTGTGATGTCTTCAGGGTGACTGTAAGACAACTCCAATAACTGCCTTGCTTATAGAGTGAACCTTGGGTCAAAGTTATATTGTATGGACATATGCTGGCCTTGTAACTACCTCAAAAGTTTTTGGCCTTTCACCTGAACCATTTCAAAACAAGCTATTAAACATTTCAAGTCAGTAATTTCAAAGTCGCAGACAATATATTTCACCTGCCATAAAAGGTCATATTTGTCAGCCCACTCATATATAACACTAAATAACATGTCATAGTAGGTTTGTGATTTGCATGGCAGCAGTGACACATGCAGGATACAATTTCCTATATTCTTCACATCCAGTCACTGCATGCACTGATTAGATCTATCTACACTGATTTAACTTAATTGCAACTGTCTTATCCATCATCCAAATTTGTGATGTCACAAGGTCCTATGGGTTGGTGGCTGTAGTTAATTTTAGGCCATCTATATCACAGTTCTCTTCATTCTTGAACTGTCCACACTGGGAAACTCTTCAGGCCTATATTCCTTCATATCCAGTACAATGATTAATCAATGCTGCAAACACTAAACTATATATTTGGCAAATCTTTTTTAGAGTTATGTCTACTCATCAAGGTGCAAAATGAAGAACTGTAACATTCAGGTCTATATCATTTTGTTGAAACTGAAATGAGCAAATGCACATTTGTTGAACACCTATTCAGTGAAAATACTATTTATCTAATGTTTTCAGTGAAAAGTATCCTTGGGCAAACTGACAGTAGTCCATCCTAGCAGCCATAGCAACCGTAAACAAAACCATAAAACTTAACACCTACACAGGTGGGGGGCTATGCACCCCACACCCTCTTGAACTAAATATACCAACATCAAGACTGTACTACATTTGGGAAAAGGGCAAATTCCAGATGGTGGCCAACCATCGGTTTGCCCTAGGAAACTTTTCACTGAAAATGTTGTTCAATCAATAGTATTTTCGCTGAATAGGTGTTTGACTCATTTGAGTTTCGACAAAATGATAGAGACCCATAACATTCTACAGGTTGGATCATTAGGGTTGCTTGCCTCCTCCCAGATGACCACCATCATCTCAAAAATACTACATGTTGTAAGGGCAGATGTATGGTTATATTCCACCAAGAAGATGACAGCCATTTTCAACCTCCATGGTGAGTGTTCTACCATGACACATCTGTCATTTTCCCCACACAGCACCAGTGGATTACCTCCTCAGCTACATTTTCCCAGTAATGCAGACAACCTGGTATGTTTAACAGTGAATTTACCTCCTGTAATAATATACACATGTCAGGTTACATCAGGAGCCATATTACCCCCTCCTGTAGTTTTGGGGTCTGGTCTTCCTACATAATGACTGCTATACAGAAATTGCATGCTAAGCCTTTGAAAATACACTGGGTACTTTTTAAAGAGCTAGTACTTGTTATTTAATTATATATTGTCTTACAGATTAATTGGTTTTGCTCTGGGGTGAATTAATGTTGTGACATTTAACTATTTCATTGCTAGTTTTCATTTACCTGTGGCATCCCCGGTAATTGCTGTGGTACCATACCTGTGGCAGCTTTTAGTGTATCACAGGTATGGTATGGTACAATGCCTGTGATACACTAAAAGTTGTCACAGGTATGGTGTCACTCGTATGGTATGGTACTATACCTTTGACACCTTTTAGTGTATCTCATTATTGTGATCATTCACATTCACTCTCATATGTCTGTGATCACACTTCCAATGTTTGCTGCTCTCCTTACTGCATGGTATGTCTCACAGGAGCAATGCATGGTGCAGAAACAACACATCATAAAGATATAGCCTAGAAACAAGGCTGTGCTGTAAGAGCAGTGTGTGTCATACAGAAATGATACATCATAGCTTTATGGTTGGGATAGGACTGCAGAATGTGTGCATGCAAGAGGTGCAGTGCATTATACTGTGACAAGCAATCATAGCTGCATGACCAGGAAACAGGACTGTGTAGCTGTGGTACAGAAAATTCACATCATAGTTGTTAAGCAGAGAACAAGCCTATGCAGTATGTGCACAGACCACAGAGGGCAGGCACTAAGATAAGTATGAAGCTAATACCCCTAATACCCCTAGCACCATATGACACAAATGCCCTTGATATTTTTTCTTTACCAGTCACCTTATGTCTGTAAAACATACTGCACACCTCTATCCCTGTGCCATATATCTATGAGTTGCTGTTTCTGTATCATATACTGCACTCTGATGTACATGTGTACTATAGCTCTGTTCATTGTTCATGTAACTACAATGTTCTAATTCTGTACCACACATTGCATACTGGTGTATATCTAATTCACAGCCCTGTCCCTAGGTCATTATCTATCATGTTCTGTTTCTATACCACACATTACATTATGGTGTATGGATACTGAACAGCTCAGCCTCTTGGTCATGTATCTACGTTCTGTTTCTGTACCCCAAATTGCATTCAGGTATATGCTTACTGCACAGCTCTGTCCCCAGACCATGTATTTGTGATGTGTTTTTTCTGTATCACACACTGCACTGTGCCACAGTATAGTCACCTTGGCATGCATTAGTGATGTATTGTTTGTACAAGACATAGCACCTACTATGTGCATACATTGCAAAACATTGCATCCTTTCCACACACTGCATTTATGGGCATTCACTTTTCACACTGATCACACACCTCTAAGATGTCCTTGACTTCACAAAATGCCCCTGCTTTTACCTAGCATTTTGGTCTGTTCCTTGTAAAATATGTTTCTTTCTGGCAACAGGTTGATGGCAGCAAGCACTAAATAACTGCAAACATTTAAGTTTCAGATTAAAAATCCTTCAGGAAATAAATGCTAATGCAAACCCTGTCACTCTACCAACTTTCTAAGCATATAACAACAATATTTTAAATTCGTCCTTATTTTTGGACCTTCGTCACCCATTATTTTTTGGCTTTATTCCTGATTCCCCGAGTTAAAATGTTAAGAGCTACGCCTGATTATAGAATCTGTTTGCATATTCAAGTGTTTCTCAGCATTTCAGGCTAGTTTGCTGTGCTGCTGTAATTGCCATGTTTCTTTCGCCATACTGAGTGGTCCTGCTGATGCATTTAGACAGTATATTTGAATCAATGCCGTTGTCTTTCTTGTGTGCATTTTCATTTCACCTGTGTACCTGTGTTGTTGCTGTATGCCAAAGAGGTAGGGGAACAGTATCTGCATTGTGGTCTGCTCAGACTCTAGCTATCTGACCACAAGATCACTGCTGAGAGACCTTTGTAAGGAGACTGTGGTGTTCCACCTTACAGAAGCGTATCAAGGTCTCTCCTGTCTGTCACACTCCCTCATGGTTCTGCTGCTTGGCATGAACCCCACCAATAGAAAATGATGTGCTTTCACTAGTGACAATGAGGTTGTTATTTCATGTTAGTTGCAATTCTATAGTCTCTTCCTACCTCTAAGCAAATTTTTTGTGCAGTTCTCTGGAAAGTGACATAAGAGTTCAGTTTCAGCTAGCTATATACACTGCTCATGTTGTGAATTTCTGCAAAATAACTGAGATCCATATATTTTATCATGTTTCTTTGTTACTGGATATTGTTGTGATAACATACTTGATTATGGCTTGATCTTTAATGCACTCCATGATGCATTTTGGTAAACCAGCTTGCATTGTGTTATATGTCATGTTTTCTGTGTACTCCATTTTTTTTCCTATTCTAGGACCAAGCAGCAGACTTTTAGCATACAACTTTATGTGCAGCATTTCTAACATTTCTTTGGTACTGCACCCTTAACTGCATGGTTATACCTGTTAGATTTTATTTTTAAAACATGCAGCCAGATTCAATAAGGCCTACATGGTCCATTTACAAGTACCAAAGAGAGTGTGGCAACTGGGTAAAGGTCCTCTGAAAGTACAATAAAAGTGTATCGCAAATAAAATCAAACCTCTTTGGTTTTATAAAATACACAAATTACAGCATAAGCAGCTGAATTGTATACTAATCAACCAATCCAAGATGGAGGAGCTATTCAACAAGCTATAAAACAACCATGTAGACATTGGAATACAGCCGCGGAAAGGAGTCTACACAGAAACAATGTTAGGGGCTGCTTTTTCTTTAATTCATGTGTATGTGCAACAGGCTGAAGTCTATGCTGCTTCTGCTGCTAATAGACCAAGGTCAGGAGAGAGAAGAGCTTTCAGACCCTAGGTAACTTATCAAAACCTACATGAAGTGGAAGTTGCAGAGCACTACAGGGTGGATAGAGACACACTACAGGAACGCTGCAACCTCTTTTCTCCTCAACTCAGAGCTAGGGCAAACTAAGGGGAGCCCATCTCAGTGGAGACAAAGGTATATATATTACTTAGAGTCTCAGCTACAGGTACTTTTTAGAGACCAAAAGGGGACATGCTGGGGGTGTCACAGGCATCAGCATCCAGGATCCTCCATCAGTTCTTGAATACTATGTTCCAACATGCTAGTGACCATATATATTTTCCCTGTACTCCTGAGGATAGGCCCAGAAATATGCAGGAGTTGTACCCTGTAGCACACTACAGTACCTGAAGTACTGGGTGCCATAGATCGTACACACATAGAAATTAAGGCACCACCTGGGGAACAGGGAAGGCTGTACATAAATAGAAAGGACTTCCACTCTATTAACTGCCAAGTCATGTGTCATGCCAAGGGAATCATCTTGAACATGTTTGCTGGCAACCCTGACAGTTACTATGACTCACATATCTGGCATACCTTCCATCTGCATCAGATGTTCATTAGGGGGGATATCCTACAGGGTCATTTACTGGGGGATCCAATGCACTTGGAACAGTGGCTGATGACACCTATCAGAAATGCATACACACCCACTGAAGAACACTATAATGAGGCACACAAACCAGAAAGATCATAGAGCTTGTCTTTGGGTTGCTGAAATTGAGGTCCTGGTGCCTCAGTACATCTGGGGAGACCTGCAATACAATCCATGGGCATGTACTGAAATATTCATAGTATTTTCTATGCTACACAGCATCCTCCTGAGAAAACAGCTTCAGCAGGATCAACAAGGGGAAGGGGCAATTATCCCACCACCAATGCTAAGGTCACCACAACCACACGCAGATGAGGAGTCAGAGGGGGAGCCAGCAGCTGCTGTGGGTGTAGGCAG
Source organism: Protopterus annectens (assembly GCF_019279795.1). Classification (NCBI taxonomy): domain Eukaryota; kingdom Metazoa; phylum Chordata; order Ceratodontiformes; family Protopteridae; genus Protopterus; species Protopterus annectens. The sequence continues at coordinate 289,819,945 of NC_056737.1, forward strand.
ATGTAGGCATGCTCAATATGCCCTTGCATTGGCTAAGAGGCAACGCATAGCACACTCACTCACCACCTAATGGCCTAAAATCTTCCTCCTATGCACATACATATAGTAACATTGATGCCAGGCAACTCTCACAACCTTTACCTTCCTATGTATTGGCTACATGCTGCTTGCATCAGGCAGTGTCAGCCCTGAACTAAAATGTTGCAACTGCTGGATTTACAATGTAAGTGTTGAACCTGAAGTGTATTGTGTAATAATATGAATGACTGGCATATCCTTACATTTCGTTACTTGGTAGTGTAAGCAAGTGAAAGGTGGAATATTTGTACAGAATAGACCTTAACCTGTGACAGCAGAGACTTATTTGACTTCTATGTGTCCATTATTAAGTAGTAGGCCTTAGGCATCAAAGATTTACACAGTCATATTTCCCAAAAGTAGTGATGGTCACTGCATGCCCTCAGTTTAGCACCATATGTTTGTACTGAAAATCATTAAAGAGAGAAGAAAGAAAGTAATGACACACATTTCAGGTTTGGACTTCACAATCCTCACAAGATCATTCACAATAAAGTTGGAAAATGTTGATGCTACCATCTATCGAACTTTCTAAGAACAATATAAGTCAAAGTACAATTACCAGTTCAATATCACAAATGCAAATATACTAAGCACTAAGTGCACTATGCACCCTGAGCATCAGACACAAAGCTTATGTATACCTGAATCCAAAAGATATAAAACAGCTATATGGTACAGTTACCATCACTTGCACAGTGTGTTGGGGGGGGGGGGCAGGAAGCCTAGGCTGACAGAAAAGGTTGGTGAGTGTGTGTGAGTAAGAAAGAGAAGCAGGCAGACATTTGGATAAACAACAAATGGCCAGTGAGACAAAATGTGTTTTAAGCTGCATGTCTGAACCCTGTAACTGTTGTATGTGTGTCTGTAGGGGTCCTCCAGGTAAAAACTGCTGTGTGAGTGTCTGCATGATCACAACCAAGCTCTGTGCTAGCTCTATGTCTTGGTATATCAGACAGGTGTGAGCTATGTATGGTAGAGGTGGCAGTTGATCGTTGTTGTAACTGACCATGATAACTGGTTCTACCAGGAGTTGCACTGGCACATCCATGCCCATGGTCAGATACACTTCTGTTACCTGAACATGACTGATGTCTGCTGGACAAGCTCCCCTCATGAGGATGCCCAAGACCATGACACCAATTCCTGCCACATCTGTGTGTGGGCAGCTTACCCACTGACTGAGTGGTGGAAGTACTGCCACTATGGGAACATGATTGGGCATAGCCACGTAACAGCAGATGATGTGGCTGACCTACGCCCATGAGGATGCTGTCCACTCCCAGCAGACATTCCATCACAGACACCACTCCTTCCAATGTGTCATTCATCTGATCCATTGAATCTGCAACACGGTGGAGGCATTCATGCATGTCAGCCTGTGCCACTTCTACATTTCTCTGGAGCACCTATGGGAGCAGGCCTCCATGACGGCCCTAAACATATGTTGAGTGGCATGGGAAGAGACACCTGGATCAGGTGGAGGATGGACAGCTGGCCTCCTCCAAGCAGCCCTAATAACCCTCCTGCATGGCACCTCACCTACACCTGTCCAATAACTGTGGGCTCACTGGAATGGGTAGGCATAGGCCTACTGGCTGTGTCCAATGGATTGCAGGAGATGGCTGTATGTTAACCTCAGTGTCAGATTCAACCTGTGCACCTGCCGACTGTACCTCTGTTTGGCCACCATCATCATCATCAGAGTCTGCTGAATCTCTGATGTCAGGTGGTAGAAGTCCCACAATTCCACTGCTAGGCTCACCTGTAATAATAAGCAACAAACACATGAAAATGCATACCTAAATTACTGTACTCCAACATATGCTAACAAAATAACAGTGCTGCCACTATTGCATAGTACAACAATACACACAACAGTCCTGACATTAACATCACACAGTAAAATTTTTCTTTGAATTGCTCATCAGTACTGACATAAAAATGCGTGGCTTACCATCTGCAGATGAGGGTATCCTCTGCATGCCAGATAGTCCTGGAAGAAGTTAAGCAAAAGGGAAGGACAACATCATCACAATTAATAGTAACATAGGGAGTAATACTTTTACCCCTTTATATGTCCATTGACTATGCTTTCAACAAGAACTTGGAAGACAACAACATAAGCTAATCAATCCAAATGCGCTATTAATGTAGCAATCTTCAATCCCTCCCCCCAAAAGAAATGTATTGTGAAACAGAAGTAATGTATTGATTTAAATTGTTTTACTATACAACAGTATTCAACAACTGAGATACAAAAGGCTACCTGGAAGCTCTTCCTGGGACATGCTTGCTGTCCCTGAAACAGTAGCACCAATCTTGAGTGCATGCTGTTCTGCATTTTCATTGGAGCTGTCTGGATCCCTGACAGTGAACAGAACTCTTTATTTGGTGTTAGTGGTGGTTGTGTAGCAGCCCCCCCCCAGTATCCATCTGATCATGGCCCACTGCAGCTGCTCTCCTCCATGTAGATGAGAACATGTCAGTGGCCCTATGGTGCACCTGCTCATATGTCCTCTGGTGGCCAACCACGACATTAACATCGCCGATAATCTGCTGCCAAATCTGCATGCTGTGTAACATATCTCCCCATTCTCTTTCAAAAAGGAAGGCATCATGTTGCCTAAAAGAGTCAACAATAACCTGATTTTCAGTGTCAGTGAAGGGTGGTCTTGGAGTATTGAGATGCCTGAGTGGCATAGTCCTAGGTATCCTAAAAGCCAACAGCAGGATAATACACATAATTATCATATAATTACAAACTAACTATTCACAGATAAAACAGAAAAAGTAACACTTCAGTATTACCCACTGAAGAAAAATAAAACAGTCAAGAGATTTGAAATATGAACAACAGACTGGATGCAAAAAAGGAGAGTAACAATAGCAACATATCCTTGTTTGTGCCATAACAGAAATGCAGCTTTTCTGTGCTATCAAATGAACTGTCCCTGAAACATGACTATAGATTTAAATGCAAGAATACCTTCTCAAGTTCAGTAATCCTCTGTAGAGATATATCCCAAAGTACAGTTGTCTTTTTATAGTGCAGATTCAGGGCTGTTAACACGCTGGAGATGCAAATCAGGTGTGAACTCATTATAACTGTTGAATACCTAATACTTGGCTCTGAGTATCAGATGTAAACATCATGCAGGCACTCCCTCAGTGTTTGCTTTTAATGGATTGCAACTGTGAATGATTACTGGTTGGGAGAAGGAAAACACAACAGTACTGCAGGCTGCTCTACATCCAATGGGTGTGTCAGGTTGGACTTACAAAGTGTTAGATATACAGGTTCTGTTCATTAATATTTTAATATCCTCACACATTTTAAGTATAAGGATATGGAATGACTTACAGACTGCATATCTCAGATTACTTGTCAGATAATAGAGGTAAGACAAAACTGTATACTTGCAAGCAATAATCATAACTGGCTGTGTGCTCAATTACTGTACTACATTCAAAAATAACTATACAAATAACAGTTGTATGTTTTCATATTACTGTAGATGATGTTGCAGTTGGTTGCATGCAGTATGGTTTCATTTCCCTTCCTGTGTTCTGAAGGTACATTGGAGTGAAAGTTCAAATCCAGACCTGTGTAGAAATGTCTTATGTGAATGGACATTTTCTAGTGTGTATGTCATAGATTGCTTTTCTTCATTTCAACTACTTGTCCCTTTTTTTGTTGTTATCATGGAAAATAGAGGAAAATCAATGGCAGGTTTGACTCAGACAGCCAATAATTAAAACCAAATAAATTCAATTAATTCTGTTTGGCACCATGCAAACCCACTAAACAGCAATGCTTGACAGTTAACACAGAGACCTTAAGAATGTTTAATAAATTAGGGAATGTCATATAACTAGTCCTGTGGCAGCAGGTTAAGTGTAGGGCTGGAGTACAAATGTTCCTGGGTTTTAGTACAGAGTGTGCAACCTTTTTTTGTTACTGTTGGAGCAGTGCTGTTTATAGCAAAGAACTGAAAAACAGACAAGTGTTATTTCAACATTCTTGTGGCAATAGGTGTAAGTTTCTGGGCTCTAATACAGGATATTCCATACACTTTTACTGTTGTTCCACTTTCCATTATACTCACTCTCACTTGTATCATTTTAGATAGTGAAGCTGATATGAATTATATGTATGAGGAATGAGACATCATTATTCTGTTTTCAGATGTATGACTGAGGGTATACTGTCTACTATATTTCTGTAAGTATAATTCTGATATTTGGCCTTCACAATTACCTAAGATACATACACAACTGGATATATACTGAATAACCTTGTCAGATCACACGCATAAATGTGTAACAGCTCTTACTGTCACCTATATTTATGTATGATTAAAGACTATGTCTGAGCAGCACATCTTCTTTGGCAAAGACAGAAAATTGATGCTGTGGAAGAAAACGTTTTGTCCCTTATGCCTAGGTTTGCATCCCACAGTGCAAAAATCAATTTTCTCAGTGTATAAAGGTAAAAACAAATGTGACAGGTCATTACATTTATACCCCCAGTGCATATCTGCAATCCTAACTTACCTTAAGGTTACCTTCCAGTTTCCAATATATATATTTCCAGGCTGCATCAGTAGACACCCCTCAAACTAAGGCCAAGTGTCAGATTAACCTTCCAATTTCAATTATTTAATTCCTCCCTGATTGGCACCACTGATCTCCACTTAACATCATGCAAAAGCAGCTGCCATCTTTGCTCACATTTGTGCACTACTATTGAATGCAATAACTGGAATTGGTGGGAAAGCATCAGTTTCCATTGATCTACTTTGGCTCGTAGATGTGGCTGGCAGGTGAGGTGTACAGGAGTCCAGGATATTTACTGGACTCCTGAGAAAGCACCATAGCCAAAGGCTTCTGCAGAAGGACTATTCTTGCTCTCAGTACAAGTCCGAGGCATGGAATTTTGGCCCAAGCTGTATCCAGTGCCTCTGGTATTCCATGCACTGGAGATCAATGTAGGCATCATTTAATGACCTATACAGTAGAAAAGGGGATACTCTCAACTGTTGATTGCAAGAATTTGAGACTGCAGACATCCTTCAGCTGTGTTAGTATGACATTAAGAGAGAACTTGTAAGACTTAGAAAGCTAAATATAGGCAAGTCTGGCATGCATAATTCCCTTCTGTTCTTGTTTGTACATTCAACAGCTGCCACTGTGCATGATTTCAAACAGCAAACTCATGTTGCTCGATTGGAGACACTGAGGGAAGCAAGTGTTATGTACGCAGCAGAAGAGAAGTGTTATTGTATCATTAAAAGTTAAAGATAGCTTTTTTAGTCTTTTATAGAGTTATATCAAATTGAGCATGCATATCCCAACTGTGAAAGCAAGTATGCATGCATTAGTCTGTAGCACACACCAATTGTAAAAGTCCAATATTAGACTGTAGTCTAATACTGTAGTCAGAGGTTGTGAGTTCAAATACCAAAATTCACAACTATACAGTGCTGTTACTTCTCAAATAATATTTACATTAAATTAAAAACTATATATCAGTGGCACAAATGCCCTGCTGTAAATTGTAATCTGTATAATTGGAACAAGCATATGTGCAATATATGCAAATTTCAATGATTACTTTCAGCAATTTGTAGTATAATGTGTATCTGTGAGGAAATATAATTAAATGTAATACTTCAGATGAAAGAGTTGTATAATTGTATTAATGCATTGTATGCCACATATGATGGTATGGTAGTAGTTTTATTTTTTTCTCACCCCCAACACTTATTCTCTTTTTTATTTTCTATTATGTGTCATGAAAATGTTTCCATGTCATCTATGTGTACCACATCACTAGATGCTACACAGCACAGCAAGGTAGATCAGCCCCAGTGGATCAGCCTGACCCCACTCCACCAGCTTTAGCACTGATGCCCAGTACATCTGTAAGCCAAACTAGCAGCACTGCTTCTGCTGCCCCTGCACTACCTGTGCCTTTACATAGTACTGCCCCAGAAGCTGGTGCAGTGGTACCATATGGGAGCAGTGCCAGAGATGCTGATTTCATCACCTGCAGTGAGTTGCCAGAGATGGTGCATAGGGTCTTGCACCACACCATTGCTGTACACCTACATCAGATGGAGAAGCTACTCCCTTCATTGTCTATAGGAAGAGCAGGAGGAGATATCAAGGACTGCAGACATCAGTATTTAAGAGGACAGTGATGACATTCCTGTGGGTGAGGACTTGATTCTCACTGTCTCCAAGCTTGATGTCTATGAGCCTGTGATGTCCCCTCCATCACCCCAATCATGATGTCCCCCAACCTTTTGTGTCCATCACCTTCCTTCTCTCTTATATTGTTGTCTTGTATGTTTGCATATGTTTCCTCATGTACCCAACTTAGTTGACCCAGACTTACCTATGTCCCTTACACAGCAGGCCTTCCTTACTAAATAAAAAAAAAAAAATGGGCACCTGTCCCACAAGAAAAAAAAAAAAAAACTTGTCCCATACATAGCTCCCCATTTCGCACATGTGTCTTTTGACACACTTGATTCGGTCCAGTTGGCTGTATAATATGATTGCATTGCTGTCACCCCTCTTTGTGGAGGTAACAGTCCAAATTCAGTTAATATTCTGCACATATTTTCAATTTACTGGTGCTGTGGTAGCGTTGTTGCCTCACAGTAAGATGTTGTCCTGTTCGATTCTCAGCTAAAGCGTCTTCTGTGTGGAGACATGCGTGAATGGGCATATTATCTTCATTGAAGTTTGTGCGTCAGGGCTGGTAACTCAGCACATAAAAATCTACTGCCAATCATTAGCGGACCAGAGTTCCACTGTGGTGACCCCTAACCGGGAAAAGCCGAAAGAAGATATTTTCAATTTACATTGTCAAAGAAATGGATAGCTATGTTTTTTTCCTTCTTCCTCCTGCACATCCCTATACTGCTTTCCCTTTGTTCTTCCACCTGCTTGCTCCCCATTTCACCTCCTTCCTATCTACCTCATTTTAACTCCTTTATTCAGGTCAAAAAATAGAATCACACCCAACACACATAAATAGCAGAAAAAGCAATGGAGCTCTTCACTTTTTTGGGCTATATGATTGCATGGAGGTGTGCATCGCTCACCAATGCACAGCGATGGTGAGGGGCAGCACAATGCTGCTGTTACCTCTATGCAATGCCGCTTACACCCACTGCACTATGCCAACACACAGCAACACATACACTATGAAGAATTCATGTCCATTATTATTATCAATGTTTATGTAAAAGTCTTTAAAAGTATTGGATATACCTGGATTCGAACCCAGTATTGTCTGAGCTCAAAATGTAATGTGTCAATGCATTTACACCTGATCCCACAGAGTCAGTTAAGCAGCAGGTGTGCACCATACACTTAATACTAAGTCTCAGACTTTTTGCAATGTGGCTCACATTTGCACACTGCTTAACTACGGGCAAACATAGAAAGTATTGAAATATGTATTTCGCATACGCAAACATTTTACCAACTGTGTCACGTAAACCTGATGCTCATCGCACTATGGAAAAGTAAGTATTATTATGTATTACTGCTGTTTAATGTCCTTTCCTGTCTATGACATGAAATTACATGTGAAAACATAACAAACTGAAGCCCCGATCTAACAATATGTAAAATATTTACAATACAGCCATGTGTTGCCTCACCCAAGCACTGCAGCCCTTGTGTCTTAGTACTTTTTCCACACATATATCACCTACACTACAGAAATTAATATCAAATATTGTGTGATATGCAGTGCACATCAATCTGGTAACATGTAGAACTAGAACTATTGACCCATAAGCCTAAAAAGCCTTATCTACAAGGACTATGGAAGGAATCGGCATGGACCTTTTCCACAGGGACTAAGGTGACCTTATATACACTTGACCTGACCCATTTTGGTTTTGTCAAGTATAAATCTTGCTTATTATACCTAATGCAATTCTTTGATACTGACCCCAAACACCTGTATGAGAGATAATAGGACATACCGCCTATGATGAGTTATCTAGTGCTTTTGATACTACCTCCCATTCAAGTATCATAGAAAAAATCTCCCATCTGTAAATTAACCCATACAGTACTAGATGGATAGCCAACTAGCTCACTGACAGAACACACATTATCAAGGTTGGGGAAGACATCTCTACCACTAGACCTCTTCCCAGTGGAATACCACAAGGATCTGTGCTGGGCCCTCAACTGTTCGGAAACTATTTCTCTGAAGTCCAGCTGAAGGTAGATGGCCCGTGGATAACTAGGTTTGCAGATGACTGTCAACTGACACAGTCATATACAGTCCTCCAATGATGTTAACATATTATAGAAGGAGCTCACACAGACAAATGACTGATGCCAAACTCACAAACTGAAAATTAAAGCAAAAAATGCCTCATTGTCCCCATTGACAATGAAGTACCCCTGATAATTATGATATATATGGCACCCCTCTAAGATCAAACAGTGTTGCAAGACTTGGGAACACATGCTGATAGCAAGCTACACTTTAAACACTAAGTGTCCATAGTGGTGAGACACACATTCTACATTGTGCACCTCATAAATAAGGCCATCACATGCAACACCAGCGAGGTCATATCTCTGCTGTACTCTACCATTATCAGACCACTAATTGAGTACAATTCTGCCTTCTATTTGTACCTCACCAAGCACCTGCAGCAACTGGAGAAAACACAGAGGTTTGTAACTGGGAAAATCCATATTCTCCAAAACTTGATATACATGAAAAGACTGAAAGACCTGTCACTGTACTCAGTATCACGCAGGCTCCTGAGAGGTGACCTATGCCTGGACTAAGGAGCAGTCTCAGATGCTGCCTACTGGAAATGCTGGACATCTGCAAATCCAGTGGGCAAGATCTGAACCTAGCCAGTGACATAAACAGAACATGCTGGGGAAACAGATATATCTCCCAGCTATTGCCACTCCTCTGTAATAGGCTCCCACTGCATGAGAAGTGCAACCTTGACAAATAGATGAGTCCCTCGTGGGCAGGGACAGTTGGTGCTGAACACAAAATTGCTCTGCTAGCAATGACCATCTAACTATGCTCAATAAGGGTATTTGGATTTTACATGGCTAGATTTGTAAACAGCCTAGGACCATTAGCCTAGTAACTTCCGATGAACCTATGGAGCTATGAACTTATGCAGGTCTCCCCACATCTTCTCATCAACATGCCCTGTTGATGTCATCTACTATAACTTGACCTGCAGTCTTGTAAAAGTCAGACATATGCCATGACACTTGCATAAAATACTGACTTCTGTAGACTGTATACTCAGATAGGTAGGGGTTCTGTTCTCACTGCAGTGAACTGTGTGTGTATGTATGTTTGTGCTTGACATTACAGAGAGTCTTTTACACCAGCATATGGGGCACTGTTATAACCATATTCTCCTCATCAGATACTGCTGATATCATTGGCTATAGCTGGTTTGTGGATATGCACTACTTTCACTACAGCAGGGTCAGAGACTGGCCTGGCGGCCAGGTAGAAGTCACCTCATCCAATATGATGCAGATTACAGTGACATGGCTTTCAGTCTATCCACATACATCTTGGCATGGTTTGTAGGTCCTGTGTTTTCTTAGTGAGAAACCCTGGTGGTCTCTCCAGCTGCTGCATGTGTCTGCTGAGGTACATGCAAAAGAGATCTTTATACTCTATCCGTGTACTGATGAGGTTCAAATACAGCGCTGTCGTACAATCCTAAGATCTGAATATGATGGCATGACTTGTGATGTGCACAACACAGGCTTTCAATACCAGTGCGCCACTTGGTGGTCAAAGTTGAGATTACTATCTACATGTGTTCCCAATGCTTGCGTCAATGGGTTTCTGCATAGCAGGACTGTTGTCAATGCTGTAAATAGCATGGAATTCCATTTTTCAGAGGAACAAAATAATGACACATTTCTGCATTTATTTGTAGATCATGTGACCTTGTCACCAATCATTTGTCTGTGTTAGCCCCGCATGTTATATGTTATCATCACTGGTGGACTCAGGGATTGCACCCAATATGCAGAATCAGCAAACTTGGTAAGCCAATGGGCATATACTTTAACCTGAACTGTCAAGAAATAGATTCCAAACAGTAAAGGGCCAAGTACAGATCCCTGAGGTATGCCAGTGGTGACAACTCTACTGGTACAGATTGATTCACCAAGATACACAGTATGTGTTCTGTCGGTCATCCAATTGGATACACAGCTAGTGACATAAAGGCTAATGCCCAGCTGGGAGAGTTTTTCAATGATACCTGCATGGGGGATTGTGTCAAAACCCTAGGCCAGATCAAGATAGACAGTATGCACTGTCTTACTTTCATCCAAGTCTATAACACGGTATTAACGGGCTTTGACAATATCACAGATTAACTATGGTGTGACTCAGTACATGCACCTTCCTGATATGGTTGAATACACACTTCAACACACCCTCCACATGGGCTATGTTCCAGTAGAGTTCTCAGAGTTTGGGGGGGGAACAGCACCTGATAGATGCATGTATAGACACAGCCAGACTCTCCTCAACTGTGAGGTAGACCAACATGTTATCATGCACCTTTTATAAATGGACCCTAGTAATATCTTTGCTGTGTGAGTTGTTAATGTTACATCATGTCTGATAGATGTCCTCAAAGTGGTCATCGAGAGCATGCATGATGACAACACTATCATCTGCTGACTAGGCCAAGGCATTTGACAGAAATCCACACTGAGATATTCATTCACCACTTTCAGATGTCACCATAAACAGCTATATCACCAAGTGGGTAGACCAGTGGATCATGTATGTGGCACCTAACTATATTGACTTGTGTGAAGTGACCTATATCTCAGGTCCAGTGACCAGGTCCATACATCAGGGCTGTCTGCTAGGCCCTTTCCTGTCCATTATTTAAGCAATGAACATCACAGATAATATACATGTCCTGTGTCCAAACAGCTGCCTGAAGAACTATAGATATTTGACAAACATTGACTCCTCCTGTGATATTAGTATAATACAGACAGTATCAACACACACCAAAGATTGCTACCACAGTCATGACAACACCTACAATGACAAGAAAACATGGGGAGATTTGTTATATCAGGAAAACAAACACACAACCCAAGTGCAATGTGGACATCACACCCTATAATCAGAGCAATAGGTACATGACCTGTGTCCTGAGATAGATAGCAAGTGGAACATCCACTGGCTGTGGTCACAGTGCTGACTACTCCAGTGTATGTAACACAAGTACTGAGTACGTGAAGGACATCCACATCAGAGGCCATAATACCTCCATAGTTCCCAGTTTTCATCACACCAATAACTGAGTACAATGCTTCCTTCTTCATATACCTCCCTACATGTCTTCATTGATGTGTAACTGAAGTCTACCACCTTTGTCACAGTGAGCAGTCGCACAGCTTATTGGCCATAACTAAGTATTCTTTTTGTGGCATAAACATGACTGTCTGATGGTGCGGAACCCCCATCAAGTTGCTACACCAGATGCATATGTGCTACCTGTTCTGGTGATGCACACAGTACATACTTAGGTGTTTGACAATATTAATGGCATGGATAACATTCATGACCATGTGGATTGTGCCCTGTTTATATGTTTTATATATATATATATATATATATATATATATATATATATATATATATATATATATATATATATATATATATATATATATATATATATATATAAATGGGTTAACTTTAGTACGTCGACAACCCACTACATCAAATTCCACTTCACAGACATGGCAGAACATCGACAAATGAAGAGCCAAAGTTTCCCGCACGGTAAGTTACCATTTGGCCATCCAAAACTGAAAAACTGCCATTAAACCGACTACACAAATGTCGGGGGCTATGCCCCCCACACCCCCCCCTAACTTAATATCCCAACTCCGAGAACGCACTACAGTGGGGGTACAGGGCAAAGTTCAGGTGGATGGCTAAATGGCAACTTATCGTGTGGGAAACTTTGGCTCTTCATTTGTCAATGTTCTGCCATGACGGTGAAGTGGAATTTGATGTAGTAGCCTTTCGATGTAGTAAGGGTAACCCATGTGTATATATATATATATATATATATATATATATATATATATATATATATATATATATATATATATATATATATATATGTATATGTCATGCACTCCAGTCAATTAGCTTCTATTGTTCCTAATGTCAAATACAGGTATAGCAGTGTTCGTATTAACACCTCCAGCAGATGTTACAGCACCAGGATAGTGTGTATGATTACCCTCATAGATTGCGGACATATCATAATAGTTGTACAAGTGTATTTGTGCAGAATTATCTCTGATCATTCTAAATCACATATGTTATGTCAGAGGCATGGGATTACTGGTTGTATTATTCTGATATTGTCCTTGATTATGGTTGCTTCTTTTAATGTTGCTCATGAGCCTTTACAAGTGTCTCACTTGCTGGAAACATGTGCTGAGATTACACTCATATTCAGGCAAATCAGTGTGTATAGCTTCACAGTATGCACCCTACTGCAATTGCATGTCAGATCCCTGATATCCTCTGCATTATTCGTGTAAGGATGATTATCTCATACAGACATCCCCCCATTGTTATGTCACCTTGTGTGACAGTCACATAATACACACTTTCACTGTGTAGTCCCTACTACCATATTGATATGCAGTTGGTGTTGCTGCTATAAACATCTTTCATTGACATGTCCTCATCTGCTGTACATTAATTTGGATCACCTGTCCACTTTTCCTGTGTTCACACCTACAGTTCATCTGCGTGTCCCTATTCAATTCACATATTTCCCCTGATTGTTTATTTTACATGACAGTCCATGTACCCTTAAAGATCATTTACACAGCCTCAGTACAGAATGCCAGGAATGGGATATCACAATACTCTGCACTGTAGATACACTGCTCTGTACAGTATTTGGACCATATACTTTACATTCATACCTCTCAACTGTCCAGATTTTCACAGAATGTCCAGATGTGTTCCTTATCAAATTTGTGGCTTTCTGATATCACTGGGATGATCTCAGGACTGATGTGACTTAATATTACATACATTTGAGTTTCATACTTCAAATCCTTCAGAACAGGTGTCTTAACACAACCCTCTGGTTATTCTGGAACATTTCTACAGGGCAAATATGTCCCTATTTCTGGGTCATTGTCACTCCATTATGTTGGCCTTTGTCCAGATGTTTTGCAGTAAGAGATTGAGAGCTATCTGTGAAGACAAAATAAAGTGGAAGGTGCTGCAAAATAATACAAAGAACCAAAAACAGCACCAAGATGATAACACTGGTACCTAGAATGGTTAAACTGTTTCTTTATTGTTAAAATAATCCACAACTCAAAAACATTTTCAATATGTTGAGTGCTTTCATCAACACAAGCTGACTTCATCAGAACAGTAAGAATAATTCACACCCTATTTAAATAGGATAAAGCCAAACTTGATAGGACACAAATTCTGCCAATCAAGCCCAATAATTCCAAGCAATGACAAAAGAAGTTATGTCTAAATGCTATAGCAGCCTAAGTAAGTAGAGTGAAATTATAACAACTGTATTGTATTACACATGCCTGGGTGTAATTGCAGGTGTTAACCAGAGCATTCATTTCAATGTCAGTGGTGGCGATAGTATCTGCTAATTTCTTACCTAACAGAGGTTTGTATTTGACCCCCCCCACCCATCCATCAAAAATCTCTTTAAGGGTGTTCGTCACTAACTCGTCAGGATACCCTCACTCTAAAAACATCAGATGTAAGGTACAAAATTCCTGATGTAGGTCTTCTAGATGTGAAGTCATCCTTGCTGTTCTGATAGCCTGTCCTTTCACAATTCCCTTCTTCTGAAAGAGCGGGTGGTGGCTGTCATAGTGTAAATAGGAATTGTGTAGTAGTAGTGTGTTTTTGGACTACCCTAGACCTAAAACAGTTAGAATCCTTGATAACTGAGGTGTCCCGATAACTCATTTCCCCTGGATCATAGTGGTAGGTAAATTTAAAAAAACTAAAGTTTGATTATTGTTTAGTTATTTAATATATTTTAGGGTTTTTAATGTTGATGAATTTTTTAGTGTATTTTTGAGTGTATTGTCAATATATTGTATATTTATTTGCAGAGTAAACAGACATGCTTCAGTGTCACTGTGACTGGCACATTTTAACTTTTATATATAAACAAATTTATGTTATAATTTCACTATACTTATTTAGGCTGCTATAGCATTTACATATAACTTTTTTTGTCATTGCTTGGAATTATTGGGCTTAATTGGCAGAATTTGTGTCCTATCATGTTTGGCTTTATCCTATTTAAATGGGGTGTGAATTATTCTTACTGATCTGATGAAGTCAACTTGTGTTGATGAAAGTGCTCAACATATTGAAAAAATGTTTGAGTTGTGGATTATTTTAACAATAAAGAAACAGTTTAACCATTCCAGGTACCAGTGTTATCATCTTGGTGCTGTTTTTGGTTCTTTGAGCTATCTGTGAAGCCCTGGTGATCACTGTGGCATTCCGCACAAAACCATGGACCATCATGATTTAAACAGGAGTGCTATCCATGTTCACTTACATGGTTTCCTGTCCAGCAACACTGTTGCCAGTCGTGAAACGCTGCTTATTTACGTTTAACTGTGGTATGTGGCATGAATATGCAGTGAGTGCTGCTGCTCATCATACATCATATCACACACATGCAAACTCCATGTAGGCTTCACACGAGGCCTACACAGAGTTTATTGAACCTCGGGGATGATTTTTATTCCTTTACCGCAGCTTGGGTGCTGAGTTTCTGGTATACTTAATTCCTAGTTTCCACCCTGCTGACTTATATAGAATCTGTTCACTTTGTTCAAGCTTTCTTCAGCACTATTTATTGACCTGTCTAAAGCATTTGACATGGTAAATCACCAGATTCTCATCAAAATACTTAAATCTCTGACACTAGATACATCTTCCATAAAGTGGTTTGAGTCCTACCTAGATAAAAGACAACAGGCCGTACTATGGCACAAGTCTCTATCCACCCTCCTGCCCGTTAACCTTTGTGTCCCTCAAGGGTCCATCCTAGGACCTCTGCATTTTTTCATATTTATTAATGACCTTCATCTTGCCATCCCCCAAGCCACATGCATACAATATGCTGATGACTCCACACTGATATGCTCAGCCCTTCCTCTTCTGAACATCACTCTCTTACCCAGAAAGTATTTAACACAGTTGAACAATGGTTCACACAGAGGTGCCTTCTCCTAAACCCCCAAAAAACTAAACTCCTCCTCTTTTCTCCTACCCACGTCTTCTCCTCCTGATTTCTCAGTTATCTCTACCAATAAAACTATTATATCACCAGACCCAACCACCAAACTATTGGGTATCACTATTGACAACAATCTGAACTTTGATATCCATATCAAAAATACTATAAAAACTGTCAACAAAAAATGTGGCTCTCTCTATAGGATTAAAACCTTCCTTTTACATACAGCTAAAACCACTATAGCTCACACTCGTCTAATCTCTACACTTCTTTATGCCTCACCCATTTTTACTAAGCTATCTAAAAATAACCTCAGCAAATTGGAAATGTCCTGCAATAGCATTGCCAGATTTGCTACAGGCAACCCATTTAGAACCCACCATTGCATTAATATAAAGCAGCTGGGATGGCTTGAACTACAAAACCTGATTAAATTTCACCAACTATCTATAGCTCACATCACTCTTTATAAAACTTCCAAAACTCCTATTCTATCCACACTCATCACCCCCTATAAAAATCTGAAATCCTTAAGGTCTTCTCACAAACTTCTAGTACATACCTCTAAATCAAACAACTAGGCTGGCGACTCCCTCTTCTTTAATACTGTTGGAAAAGCCTGGAATCTCCTCCCCAGTGAACTTTACTCACTTCCCTCGCTATCACGGTTCAAAAACAAATTGAAAGTGTTCCTCAGAACACAGTGGTTATGCCCCTGTACTAACCCTGACTAGTCATGTGTCTCTTCATACTTTGCTCTAGCTACCCTTTCTACTCATAAACTGTTATTCCTTCCTTATTGACCACAATACTATCTCCCTCTAGAACATCATATATTGTACCAGTATGCTATATTATGCCTGCATTCTGCACTGCTGACTTTACTGTGTTAACCTGTAATATGCATTGTAAATATGATTCTTGTGCAATGTTGCTTATTTGTTATGTTGTTGTTTTCATTGTTCTGTCTTGGAGCTTATCTCCCCGGACCTCTACTGAAATGTAGGAATGTTATTGAATTCAGACATATGTATTCCTTCATTTTATGTTTCTTCTCCTAGGCATCTTACCTTTGTTTTGCTCTTATTTATTTTGTACCATTTCCTAAATCCTGCATTTACTGCACAGTGACAGATCTGACCAGTAACATTATCATCTGTTGTTGGCCAGCATTTTAAAATGAATTCTGCATTATGAAGCATGCCTTTAATAGAAGATCTTTCCTGTTGTTTAGGTTGCCAGATAAAGGCTAATATGTAAACTATATTCAGTAAGAAAGTAAATTATTTCGAATAAACTTGGTCATCCTGTAATTACTTTATCATGCCTAAATCAGCAAAACAAGAACCGTGTCATTTTGATCAATATATGGATTTACCAGCTTAAATGCTGACACTCATGAGAGCAAGAAGCAAAAGAATTAATATTTATATTATGCTGTAACGTGAAGTAACTAATTTATATTACCTTTTTTTGCCAAAATTAAGGACCCAGCACTTGAGCTACAGTTAATTAATTTCCTACCCGTTTGCTTTTTTTTTGCTGTTTCCTATCCTTGTAGTTTCTCTTGATTTTCTTATATTCTCTGACTTGATAACCCATTTCTAGCGGAATTCAAAATATAGTCATTTTAAAGGATCTAATCCCGAACAGGTACTTTCATGCTGATTTACTTTAAATTCCCCTAATTCAAAAATAGTGTTTGACTCAGCTAATTAATGAATGAGTTAGATTTAGCCCTGCAGAGTCCCTTAGTTCTATTAATTTAGATTTTGTTCTTATAACCCTAACTGCTGTCTAAAGGCTAAGGCACTTTTAAAAACATTTAGGGATCATGGGTAAATGCACTGTTCTAGAAACAAAGGTTAGGGATCTGATATTTAGTATGCAGAAGGATGAAATGGTGTATAATAAGCATTTCTGACATACAGAAATGTGCAAATGGCACAGTGTAGCTGTTTGCCATGAAGCAGATGGGAAAGATACTTTATACACGTATAAATGCACAGACACAACATGTAATGTTTTTAAATGGAAGTCTATTTTCATGAGAACTGCAGACTTGAAAGGAGAATGGGAAGGACAACTTCTGCACCAGCACAACAGGAAAAACATGTGAAGGCTTGTGGTGAGCATCTTCTAGAATACAGAAGTCTGCAGATGGTAGAGTCTATTCTTTATTTATTTATTTGTGTATTTATTTATTTATTTATTTATTTATTGCATTTGTTAGCAGATGGTAGAGTCTATCATTTATTTATTTATTTGTTTGTTTGTTTATTTACTTATTTA
Organism: Protopterus annectens; assembly: GCF_019279795.1. Classification (NCBI taxonomy): domain Eukaryota; kingdom Metazoa; phylum Chordata; order Ceratodontiformes; family Protopteridae; genus Protopterus; species Protopterus annectens. The sequence continues at coordinate 289,837,668 of NC_056737.1, forward strand.
TTGCATTTGTTAACCAGGAAAGTCCACTGGGCCTAGGTGAGCTCATTTTCAGTGGAGGCCTGGGGAGAAAAGCTCCACAAAGATTTAACAGCATTTACAAGAAATAATAAACAGAAGCGTGCATAGAGTCACAAAGCTTTGGACAATGGACAGTATATATACAATCACAATGCAGGACGTGCAGTTCTACAAGACAAATTACATCATGAATTAGGTTACATGAACTAACATTATGTACATGAGTAACACACAGCATAGAGTGTATTCAATCATAATGCTAATAGTAGTAGGATATCAATTGGCAGACAAGGAAGAGATTGCATCAGGGCAGAAATGGAACCCAGGGCTGTTAATAAAAGACACACGTCTAATAAATACAAATCTTTTCCATTGTCATACATTTACGGCTCAATAACACTGAACCTAATGCCAGCATGTAGACAACAGTTCTTTCTATGAGCTGATACTGTAAGATGAGCTCATATGAACTTTGAACTCATGAAGCCCATGTGCAAGACTCATGGACTGTCCAGTTATGGCATCTTTGTATGGGAGTAATAGAGTGACAGATCACAGTGAGTGACTCCTGATGTCATACAATGACAGATCATGAAGTGACAACTAATGAAGCCCATGTGTAAGACTCATGGACTGTTGAGTTATGACATCTCTGTAGCGGAGTAATGGAGTGACAGATCAGACTAAGAGATGCCTGAAGTCA